>NC_083771.1:3380200-3387700 GCF_963514075.1 Conger conger
ATGAGGCTCACGTGCTCACAGCCACACATTACCTGTATGTTAGTCACACGTTACCTGTGTGTTAGTCACACGTTACCTGTATGTTAGTCACACGTTACCTGTGTGTTAGTCACACGTTACCTGTGTGTGAGCCACACGTTACCTGTGTGTTAGTCACACGTTACCTGTGTGTGAGCCACACGTTACCTGTATGTTAGTCACACGTTACCTGTGTGTGATCCACACGTTACCTGTGTGTGAGCCACACGTTACCTGTATGTTAGTCACACGTTACCTGTATGTTAGTCACACGTTACCTGTGTGTGAGCCACACGTTACCTGTGTGTGAGTCACACGTTACCTGTATGTTAGTCACACGTTACCTGTGTGTGATCCACACGTTACCTGTGTGTGAGTCACACGTTACCTGTGTGTGAGCCACACGTTACCTGTATGTTAGTCACACGTTACCTGTATGTGAGCCACACGTTACCTGTATGTGAGGATGTGGGGAAAGGTTGCGTTTCAACAAACTTCCAGCCTCGCAACCTGTCGGCCGCGATTTGATGATTATTATTGATTACCCAGCAGCCTCTCTGTCACTTGCTTGGCAGAGCGGCCGGCTCTGATCTGCAGATAGAGGGCAGGGCTGCAGCCGGCCTGAAACCAGCCTCCATCTTGATTATGTGCCGAGATGAGATACCGGAGCGAGATAAAGATAATTGATGACGGGTTACGAATTGGCAAGCAGCTCCCAGGGTGCCGTCCTCCTGGCCCGCTCTCCCCGGCAGCGCAACACAAAATGGCCGCAATGGGCCGTAGTATTGCGTACTCTCCACAGTGATCCGCACCTGTTTCCCTCTTTCATTTCACTCGCTTCTAGACGTGATTTAGGGGCTGTGCATGCATTAAACCTGAGTACCTATTTCTCGTTTTGGTTCCTTGAGAGTGCATTATTGCCTGTGTGCCTTTGTCGGTGTACACTCACGCACTCAGTGAGCACTTTATTTGGTTGACCCGTAGACCAGCTTGTTAATGCAACTATCTTATCAGCCAATCATGTAGCAGCAACTAAATGCATAAAAGCATGTAGACACGGTCAAGAGGTTTATTTTTTTTATTTTTTTTATTGAGACCAAATGTCAGAATGGGGAACAAATGTGGAATGATTGTTGGTGCCAGTGTGCTTTGAGTATCTCCGAGTATCCTGGGATTTTTACGCACAACAGTCTCTAGAGTTTACAGAGAATGGTGGGAAAAACAAAAGACTTCCAGTGAGCAGCAGTTCTGTGGGCAGAAATGCCTTGTTAATGAGAGAGGTCAGAGGAGAATGACCAGACTGGTCGAAGCTGACAGGAAGGTGAGAGTATAACCAGGTATTACCACAGTGGTATGCAGAAGAGCATCTCTGAATACACAACGTGTCAACCCCCCCGCCCCCCTTCAAACGGAGCGGTATTCAGCTCTGCCGATATGCTTTCGGATCACGTTGTCATGGAAACCAGATCCGCCATAACGACCGGCAGCTAATGACTTTGTTTGCGGAAGATGGCGGTGTAATATGTGAATTAGCTTACAGAAGGACAGGCGGGTATATCTCTTGGCGTTTCCCTGCGTGGAAGGGGTGTCTCTGACCGGGAGTGCAGCCGTGCCTGTTCTCCGCTGTCCCCTGGCACCCCAGGAAGTCAGGTGGACAGGTCTTAAATGGGTTTTGTGGCTCAGTGGTTTCTGATGGACAGATTGATCAGAATTTGGGCCCAGGATGACCTGTCAGAGTCGGACAGGTCCCTGCCCATCATGCACCAGCAGCGGTGTCTGTGATCCTTTTCATTTATATAGCAACCGTCACAGAATGAATGCCACATTCATAATCAATTATGAATGAGCACCATATCCTGGGATATTTAAAAATGTTGGATGAAATAAATCTAAAATTTTGTGGTCAGAAATATTATATTTTCATTTTCAAAGGTAAAAAGAAATATATTTTTAGGCAGTATATGTATTTGAATTGTTTTCTACTATACCTTACATGCTACATTTTATGCTTTGGAAATAATTTTCTCGACCCACCCCCCCAAGATGAATTTTATCTTTACTCGAGATCAGATCTTCACAAAACAGAATGAAAACGTTTGGGTTGTAATGTCATTGCAACTAATTGTAGGGACCGGTAGTAAAAGGATTTTTTCTTCTAGCTGGGGAGTGAGCACTCGCTAACTTCATCTTGCATTATTAGGTGAGGTGGAGCCGTTTTTAATATGGCAGGTGAGGGGGCTTATTGGGTTAACGGCCCTATCGCTGTCATCCCTAGAGCTAGCCTCGGCCGCGAGCCATCTCCAGCGGGATCGTCCGTCCCCCATCTGTTCCTGCCGGTTCCTCCACGCTCCCAAATAAACACGCAATTATCATCATACCTCAAGACAATACACGCCGTTCATTTGACAGATATATTAAGTTGCGTTGCCAAATTCGTTTAATGACACGCGTCGTGGAGCTCTTTGGGTCTTGGGAGAGGCTGCGGGCTGTGCGATGAGATCCGTCTGGGCGGATCAGAGAGGCACGGTGGACTCTGCTCTGGCCCTGGCGCTGGAGAACGTGAGCGGGGTTTTGTTTATGGGGAGCTTCCAAACCCGCGCGGGGGGATTCTGGTGTGAAATGGGGGATTTGTGATGGTGTGATGGAGTGCAGCTCTGGCAACCCCGGTCAGGTCGGAGTCGATGCGCTTTCCTAGGAGTGATCCTCGATGCGAGCTCTGCGTCGCAGCTGTTCGAAGGCGGCAGACGTGTATTTATAGAAGGCTCTAGAAAGACCGGTAGGGCACACGGACAATCGAACGCCTTTTACAAAGACTTTCCACCTCTCCTCAATGGTGGACCTTAAGCACTTACCCATACGTATTTCATCACATCAGATTCTCACCTCAATGAGATTGTGTTGAGTTGTGTATCTGCACACCTTTCTGTGATCACATCAGATTCTCACCTCCATGAGATTGTGTTGAGTTGTGTATCTGCACACCTTTCTGTGATCACATCAGATTCTCACCTCCATGAGATTGTGTTGAGTTGTGTATCTGCACACCTTTCTGTGATCACATCAGATTCTCACCTCCATGAGATTGTGTTGAGTTGTGTATCTGCACACCTTTCTGTGATCACATCAGATTCTCACCTCCATGAGATTGTGTTGAGTTGTGTATCTGCACACCTTTCTGTGATCACATCAGATTCTCACCTCCATGAGATTGTGTTGAGTTGTGTATCTGCACACCTTTCTGTGATCACATCAGATTCTCACCTCCATGAGATTGTGTTGAGTTGTGTATCTGCACACCTTTCTGTGATCACATCAGATTCTCACCTCCATGAGATTGTGTTGAGTTGTGTATCTGCACACCTTTCTGTGATCACATCAGATTCTCACCTCCATGAGATTGTGTTGAGTTGTGTATCTGCACACCTTTCTGTGATCACATCAGATTCTCACCTCAATGAGATTGTGTTGAGTTGTGTATCTGCACACCTTTCTGTGATCACATCAGATTCTCACCTCCATGAGATTGTGTTGAGTTGTGTATCTGCACACCTTTCTGTGATCACATCAGATTCTCACCTCCATGAGATTGTGTTGAGTTGTGTATCTGCACACCTTTCTGTGATCACATCAGATTCTCACCTCCATGAGATTGTGTTGAGTTGTGTATCTGCACACCTTTCTGTGATCACATCAGATTCTCACCTCCATGAGATTGTGTTGAGTTGTGTATCTGCACACCTTTCCCGTATTGATGAAAGAACAAGCTCTCCTGAACTACTGCATTCTGTAGTGTGCTGTCCATCGTGAATTCATCTGAAACCCAATAGGATGCTCTGAGCAGCAGATTACGCCGATTGGCTCAACGTTGCGAGTCGTGGTGGAGTAGGATAGCTATGCCCGTTTTGCTTTGGGAAACCTGTGTGTAATTCCACCATGACTGCCGGTCTGCGGTTTCACTCTGTTGGAATGGCACAGGACTGGTGATGGAAGTGGATAGTTGGGTTCATTGCGTCGTTATGATGTCAGTGATATTCTGATCCTTTTCTCTTTCGTTATAACAGACATGTGCACATGACGAAGGAGTAAAAAATGTTACTGAAATGAATAAACTGTCCGTCTAGCATTGGGAGCACATCTTTTACGGGGTCAAACACCTCTCAGTAACGAATGGTGAAATGTAGGAGTCACGAGTGTGGATTTCTAGAGTGTTCCATGGCCATGTTTAAATATAGCTGCCTACATGGTGAAACCAAAATTGGGTTTTAACACCTTTTAATAAAGGCTGAGAGGCTACATTTCATCCACTATACCCCTTTGCATCGTCTGCGTTCCCCAGTGTGTCCCAGTTCTGTGGAAACTGTGAGGCCTGGTGGATCATCATGTTTGTTGTACGGGGGGTCCGTGTTACCGAGGTGATGATGTCACAGGGTCCATAGCTGTGATGATTGGTGGTCAGTCTTCTGTAATGTTACTCTCTCCTGTGTGAATCTGCATCCTGTTGAAAGCAAAGATCTCAAGCTCCGATCCTGGAGGGCCACGCTCTGGGCCGGTTCCTGATGCGCTCCTGCGCTTCAGCGCTTAATTTCACTCATTGATCGGCTCAATAGTCTCGTTTCCCAGGCCCAAACGAGCCTCTGATGGAAAGGGAATCACAAAAATCCACAGAGATTACAGCCCTCCAGGACTGGAGTTTGACACCCCCTGGTTTACAGCATGTGGGAGTGTGTTCCTGTAGCGACCATGCAGAATAGGTGTGTGTGTGTTTGGGTGGAGGCGTGCTGTGCAGAATAGGTGTGTGTGTGTGTTTGGGTGGAGCGTGTTGTGCAGAACAGGTGTGTGTGTGTGTTTGGATGGAGCGTGTTGTGCAGAAGAAGAGTGTGTGTTTGGGTGGAGGCGTGCTGTGCAGAATAGGTGTGTGTGTGTTTGGGTGGAGGCGTGCTGTGCAGAATAGGTGTGTGTGTGTTTGGGTGGAGGCGTGCTGTGCAGAATAGGTGTGTGTGTGTTTGGGTGGAGGCGTGCTGTGCAGAATAGGTGTGTGTGTGTTTGGCTGGAGCGTGTTGTGCAGAATAGGTGCGTGTGTGTGTTTGGATGGAGCGTGTTGTGCAGAAGAAGAGTGTGTGTTTGGATGGAGCGTGTTGTGCAGAAGAAGAGTGTGTGTTTGGATGGAGCGTGTTGTGCAGAAGAAGAGTGTGTGTTTGGATGGAGCGTGTTGTGCAGAAGAAGAGTGTGTGTTTGGACCGAGGCGTGCTGTGCAGAATAGGTGTGTGTGTGTTTGGACCGAGGCGTGCTGTGCAGAACAGGAGTGTGTGTGTTTGGACCGAGGCGTGCTGTGCAGAATAGGTGTGTGTGTGTTTGGACCGTGGCGTGCTGTGCAGAACAGGAGTGTGTGTGTTTGGACCGAGGCGTGCTGTGCAGAATAGGTGTGTGTGTGTTTTGACCGTGGCGTGCTGTGCAGAACAGGAGTGTGTGTGTTTGGACCGTGGCGTGCTGTGTGAATGCGTTTCGTCGATGCGTTGTCTGTATGCGTTCTGCTGATAACTCCAGCTCTCCAGCGTATGAGAATGAACACGTTTGAGGCAGCTGCTGCAGATTCTCTGGGTGTGTGTTGGGGCAGGGTGAAGAGGCTGTGAATAATTGAATGGGAGAATCACAGCTGATAAGAGCAAAGCCCAGAGGACAGGTGGGTGTCGGACATTTATCTTAAAACACTTTCTCTTTTTCTTCATTTTTAAAAAGGGGGGGGGGGGGGGGTTCAGAAGACCTTGGCATCAGGGGACATGCGGTATGCTTTACCAGTGGCCTTTTAAAATATCTATTATTATTATTATTACTTTATTTAGCACTTTTTTAGCACAAAGTGCTGTACAGTTGTAAAAACACAAACCATAAAAATACACACTATGCCACAAAAGATAACACAATACTTCACATAACGCATCACATAACGGTATACTATCGATAAAACCATAAAAACAAATGAAATGCTCTGAACATTTGTGTTAAAGTGATAAAATACTGTAAATGAATCCAAATCAAAAAGAAAGGAACGCATGGTTTCCCGGGCTAACCGCATGCTAGCGCATTCGAATCCTGACTGTGAGAGAATGTGATGCGATAACAGAAAGCTTGTGTAGGGACCAGCACTTGTCCTGAGGAACAGGTGACCTGTGCACTGAGGATGGAAGGCTTGTGTGGGGACCAGCGCTAGTCCTGGGGAACAGGTGACCTGTGCACTGTGGATGGAAGGCTTGTGTGGGGACCAGCGCTAGTCCTGGGGAACAGGTGACCTGTGCACTGAGGATGGAAAGCATGAAGCATAAGTCACATTTTAAAAGCCTGCATTTCCAGCAGATATGAATCAGACCCGGAAGGTTTGTATATACTTTCAGCGGTGTTCTTATTAGATATATTGTGCAGGACGCACATCAAACATAGTGAATATTATACTTATCAGTATTTGTCAGTATTGAATCTCGCTAATGCATAATGTTCTCTGAACGTTTATGTGATCTTTTACAAACATTGGCACGCTGTTTTTATTCTGCGGTCTGTCAGTAGGGTTAAGTACAGAAACCAGGCTGGGTCTGGACCAATCGGAGAGGCCCGTAAGGGAACAGCATTAAGACCAGCATGCATTCTTTAATTAAAAAAAGCCCGGCCATGCATTATCTCTGATGCTCACCACTTCCTGTTCCACAGGATTATGGGATATTGATTATGAAGCCAGGGAATGATGTAGAATCTTCCTGTATTATTCCCATATGGGATTCTCGGCTGTCTCGATTTAGCTGTAGGACCCTTTCCAGAAGTGTACTCTTTACTAAATTATTTGAATAATAATCATAATACAGCTGCAGTGTACATATGGAATTGTGTCTTTTCTGTTATTTCATTCTTTGTCATGAAAACATATGGAGGCAATTTGCGACCAGTATAAAGACTATTAAACATATTAATTCAAACATTGTTGATAGATTATTTAATTGGATTTAATGGATGTTTATTAATCCAGCTTGTATTTACAATTTAATAATGTAATTGTTCTGCTAAAAAGTTTCATTTATATAATTTATATTCTTGTTTGCTTTTTTCTTGTAATAAGTTAGTAAACTGATTTATATTTCACACACACATGCGCACACACACGCAGGCACACACACGCACACGTGCATACACACGCACACGCACACACACGCACACGCACACACACACACACACACACACAAACAAATGCACGCACACACGGCGATTGGCTGCCATGCAAGGCACCAACCAGCTGGTCAGTCTTGCTCAGGGACACTTCGACACACCCAGGGCGGGATCGAACTCCGACTGCCAGACGACGCTCTTACCCCCAGTTTCTCTACACGCACATATAGATATCTTAAGCATGTACATGTCTATAGTATTGGTATTGTATCTAAAGCTCTACGGTTTGAGCCCTGCTGTGTGATTGAGGCCTTCTGAAGAGGTGTGAGGTGT
>NC_083771.1:3392700-3589790 GCF_963514075.1 Conger conger
GTCTGCCTTTCCTAGGTGTCTCAGTGCTTCCTGTAAAGGGCGTGGCTGGAAATGAGGCAATCCGAGTAGACTGGGAGAGATTTTACTTCATGTGTCTAAATTGATGAAGAGTTTGAGTAGCTTTGTGCTACGCTGTGGCACCAAGTGCAGGAAGTCACTGCTCTGTAGGTGCCTATGAATCAACGGAGTACTCAGCCCGTGAGCTGTGGCCCGTGTTCCCGCTCTCCCTCACAGAACAGGTCTGTGTTTGAGCTGTAGTCTGACCCGTGTCCCCGCTCTCCCTCACAGAACAGGTCTGTGTTTGAGCTGTAGTCTGACCCGTGTCCCCACTCTCCCTCACAGAACAGGTCTGTGTTTGAGCTGTAGTCTGACCCGTGTCCCCGCTCTCCCTCACAGAAGAGGTCTGTGTTTGAGCTGTAGTCTGACCCGTGTCTCCGCTCTCCCTCACAGAAGAGGTCTGTGTTTGAGCTGTAGTCTGACCCGTGTCTCCGCTCTCCCTCACAGAACAGGTCTGTGTTTGAGCTGTAGTCTGACCCGTGTCTCCGCTCTCCCTCACAGAACAGGTCTGTGTTTGAGCTGTAGTCTGACCCGTGTCCCCGCTCTCCCTCACAGAACAGGTCTGTGTTTGAGCTGTAGTCTGACCCGTGTCCCCGCTCTCCCTCACAGAAGAGGTCTGTGTTTGAGCTGTAGTCTGACCCGTGTTTCCCGCTCTCCCTCACAGAACAGGTCTGTGTTTGAGCTGTAGTCTGACCCGTGTCTCCGCTCTCCCTCACAGAACAGGTCTGTGTTTGAGCTGTAGTCTGACCCGTGTTTCCCGCTCTCCCTCACAGAACAGGTCTGTGTTTGAGCTGTAGTCTGACCCGTGTTTCCCGCTCTCCCTCACAGAACATCCACGGGCACAAGGGGCCCATCACAGCGGTCTCCTTCGCGCCTGACGGCCGGTACCTGGCCACCTACTCCAACGCTGACAGCCACATCTCCTTCTGGCAGGTGAGACCACGACCACGTTCGGAACAGTTTACTACACGCACATCACAATGAAATTTACGGCCAGTAGTATGCTAGTATGCAGTTTTGAACACAGCTGAGACAGTCTTTCTAAAGTTTTACTAACTTTTTTAAACTACAGCCAAAACATTGGTAGCAGAAATGTTGTAATTGATCCGGCCAGCCAGTCTCTTGTTGAGCGAGTGAGCTTTAACATAATGTAACATAATATGGCAAGAACAGGCCATTCAGCCCAGCAATGCTTGCCTTTCCCTACCACTAAAGTGTGCCTACTGCTTAGCTAAGAGCTACATACTAAATACTAAAAGCTAAATAGTATGTAGCACCATATCCAGCCTGGTTTTGCGTGTGCAAAAATCCTTGTCTCAAAATATCCCTTCACACTCACAGAATGTTGGCACAGAAGTAACAGCATATCTGTCCTCCCGAGTGTAATTTTGGACGTGGCGCTCGCCCACGGTGGGAGGTCTGCGGGTGGGGACAGTGCCTCTCTGACGCAGCGGGGGGGGGGAGAGGCGTCGCTGACGGACGACAGCTCAGCACGCGTGGGCCTCGGGCGATGAGACGCTGCACAGAGCCTTCTCTGAGTGCGCTTTATTTCACCACTCCACAGCCGCCTTACACTCGGCTGAATCATTTCACTTAACGGATTTATTCATTTATTTTAAAAAGCGACGACGATGCATCGTAATCAACATATCAGCACAAAAGTGTCAGTGGGTGCAGGGCCAGTTAGGGCCGGTTTCCTTCTGTAGTCCCCCTAGGCTGGTCATTACAGGACATTTACAAAATGTACAGTATGTTACCTATAGTGCAGGCTACATAAATGAGACATAACACAGAGGGGTGGGGGGGGGGGGGTTTAAGTAGCATTTCACTCTTATATGCCATTTAATTACCCCCGCTGTCCTGATTTGTCCTTTACAGAGCACCCGTCTGCTTGTATGGGAATGCTGTTTTTAGCTGCCTGTTCGGAGTGCGTGGAGTGTTCTAATGACAATCATACCACAGTTCGTTCCGGTCGAGTAATTCGATTGGACAAGGCATTCTGTGAGTTCCAATATACAGTACAACATCAGTCCGACCTCATCACCATGCGGGATCAATCCGCGTTGCTCACAGAAATTCTATTAGCTCCTGTAACTGTCGACTGTAACTTATCTTGTGTTGTTAGTTCACTCTATAAGTAAATACCTAAGTGTCTAGCCAGGTAACTAGTCAGTCTTTGCATTTGTTTGTAGAGTTACCTGGCAACGTGAGACAGTTACAGTTGCTAATAGAATTCAAACGGAACTATTTTTTGTTGATGCAGAATAAAGTTAATCTAGTGTACGGTCTCAAATTACCGTTACTTGATAAATCGCCTTGTCTTTAGAGCTGTTGTATAAAAGCAGTATCACTCTGGAGGTCGTGCTGTTGTACTGTATTTCATCACGGCTGTGATTCGGTTGTAGGTACAAGCCCGCAAGCCGATATTGCGTAAACGCGAAGTGCCATCTCTGTGCCCCAACCCCCTCCGGTCTGCAGCCAGGAGACGCCTCCACTTAGTTCTTCCGTCTCTCGCATCTTCCCCTGCAATTCCCACTGCCCTTGTATTAAAATGGCTGCTTTGTACAACATAAACTTTCTGTGGAATAATTCATGACTCATGGAGAGACTGCCTGAGGCACATCGCGTGGTGCAGGAGCCCCGGCAGCGGAGGAACAGAGAAAATGAGCCTGGCTGCTGCTCTCCTCCCTGTGAGAAAGGCGTAATACATGGAGGACTGGGCCCGGCTGGTTAGCGCGGCTCGTCGCTGGGGCTCAGGTCTCCAGCCGTGTTTAAAACCCGCCCCCGCCGGCCTGCCACTCTTAAAACACCGTCCTGAGAGTGACGAGTACCCCTGCGAGATACAGTATGCAGGGGGCAGCCTGTAGCCTAGCGGCTAAGGTACATGACTGGGGCAGCCTGTAGCCTTGCGGCTAAGGTACATGACTGGGGCAGCCTGTAGCCTTGTGGCTAAGGTACATGACTGGGGCAGCCTGTAGCCTTGTGGCTAAGGTACATGACTGGGGCAGCCTGTAGCCTAGTGGCTAAGGTACATGACTGGGACAGCCTGTAGCCTAGTGGCTAAGGTACATGACTGGGGCAGCCTGTAGCCTAGTGGCTAAGGTACATGACTGGAGCAGCCTGTAGCCTAGTGGTTAATGTACATGACTGGGGCAGCCTGTAGCCTAGTGGTTAAGGTACATGACTGGGGCAGCCTGTAGCCTAGTGGTTAATGTACATGACTGGGGCAGCCTGTAGCCTAGTGACTAAGGTACATGACTGGGGCAGCCTGTAGCCTAGTGGCTAAGGTACATGACTGGGGCGGCCTGTAGCCTAGTGGTTAAGGTACATGACTGGGGCAGCCTGTAGCCTAGTGGTTAATGTACATGACTGGGGCAGCCTGTAGCCTTGTGGCTAAGGTACATGACTGGGGCGGCCTGTAGCCTAGTGGCTAAGGTACATGACTGGGGCAGCCTGTAGCCTTGTGGCTAAGGTACATGACTGGGGCAGCCTGTAGCCTTGTGGCTAAGGTACATGACTGGGGCAGCCTGTAGCCTAGTGGCTAAGGTACATGACTGGGGCAGCCTGTAGCCTAGTGGCTAAGGTACATGACTGGGGCAGCCTGTAGCCTAGCGGCTAAGGTACATGACTGGGGCAGCCTGTAGCCTAGTGGCTAAGGTACATGACCGAATGTTGGTGGTTCGATCCCTGGTGTAGAGAGGATTCGCGCAGCAATGGGCCCTTGAGCAAGACCCTTCACCCTGCATTGCTCCAAGGAGGGGATTGGACCCTGCTTAGTCTAATCAACTGTAAGTCACTTTGGATAAAAGTGTCAGTTGGATAACCGTATTGTCACGCTGTCGCAGGAATGCGTCGCGTCTCAGTGAGGAGGCCGCAGGCTGCCGCACTGCTCCCTGGGAGATTTTTCTCAGAGCGTGAGCGCTTCCCCCTCTCTAACGACATCACGGCCGGCGCGGGGCGGGGCTGCTGGCGGTGATGAATTCTCAGACAGCGCGTCTCTGCCGTTCGGGGGGGAGGGGGGTCTGGGGGGCCGCCCCAGCCGCGGTCTGCCGGTGTCGCCGCGGTCTCGCCCCCGGGGTTCAGCGGGGACCCCTGGAGCTCAGGTTTACCGCAGCGTCTCCTTTCAGCGCACTGTTCTGCAAAGCCATTTATTATTTCCTTTTTTTCCCCACATTGGGTATTCTGCACAGTGCGTCTATTCCCTCTGTTAGCTTCCAGACGTTGGTTTTTTATAAACGCTGCCTCTGTGTGTGTGACACATTCGCCACTTTGGAGTTGCGTTACCCCTGTGCTTCGACCTACCCGGAACGGAGACGTTTGATTGGCCGAGAGGCCGTGCAGGGCCCCGGAAAAGACCTGTAGTGACCCATTGTTGTGCCCCCCCCAGATGAACACCTCGTTGCTAGGCAGCATCGGCATGCTGAACTCCGCCCCCCAGCTGCGCTGCATGAAGACCTACCAGGTGCCCCCGGTGCAGCCCGCCTCCCCCGGCTCCCAGAATGCACTGAAGCTGGCGCGCCTCATCTGGACGTCCAACCGCAACGTCATCCTGATGGCCCACGACGGCAAGGAGCACCGCTTCATGGTCTGAAGATCGCCCGCCATCACCGACCGCTCCACAAACCACACCAAGGCTGTGAATCGCTCACTGCTGTTTCTCCGCTGTTTACGTTCTGCTCTCTCCCTGCTGTTAACTTTCTGCTCTCTCCCTGCTGTTCACTTTCTGCTCTCTCCCTGCTGTTCACTTTCTGCTCTCTCCCTGCTGTTTACATTCTGCTCTCTCCCTGCTGTTTACGTTCTGCTCTCTCCCTGCTGTTTACGTTCTGCTCTCTCCCTGCTGTTAACTTTCTGCTCTCTCCCTGCTGTTTACATTCTGCTCTCTCCCTGCTGTTTACGTTCTGCTCTCTCCCTGCTGTTTACTTTCTGCTCTCTCCCTGCTGTTCACTTTCTGCTCTCTCCCTGCTGTTCACTTTCTGCTCTCTCCCTGCTGTTTACTTTCTGCTCTCTCCCTGCTGCTTACTTTATTGCTCTTATTTAAGGACTTCATGCTTTCTCATGCAAACCTTGTTCACCTTGCTTCCAAAAATACCCTGTGTGTATATTTGAAGTCAATTGCTGGTGTGCACTTGTGGGATATGTTTTTATTCACCCTTTGCAAAAAAAGCTTATAGGAAAGGTCTAATTATAGGATTGTATAGGAATAGCTGCCCGACAGGTGACATGGGTATTCTGGGTGCCTCACCCCGAAATGTTTTTTCGCCCCTGAGTAGGATGCAAAGAAAAGATAAGATTTTATATCGATATATAATCGCACGGTGGTCCTAAATCATATCATATTGTATGGGGTGTTATGAAGAATGCTTTTTGTTGTGGCTCGTAACGATTCTGTACTATGTTTGTCCATCTGTTTTCTCATTGGCTATGGTGTAGAATGAAGAAATAAGTTACTGTAAATGTTTTCACCTCCCTACCCCCAACCCCCGTAGCCCTAAAGAAGCCAAAATCCACCGAAATGAAGGCTTGTAGACTTGTACTCAACAGAGGTATTTCACGCGTCTGTCTATTGTAGATAGTGCAGAAAGTAAACACAGAGATGTATTTTAATATAATCTTCAGAAGGGTTACTGAAGCTTCTGGAGCCCAGCGATGCAGAGAGGTGACAGGTGCGCTTCGGGCTGTCACTGTGGGCTGCCCCGCTGCCTCACAGAGCCCCCATCATCCGTAGAGACGGAGTATAAACGCATCTAAAGCCGCAGCACGTCTGCACACTGAAGCATATCAGCGCTCTGCTGGAAAAAAACACACGTTCTGTGAGTCTTGTCAAGTAGCGTCCAACGCCTCCACTTCCTTGTCAACGAGCCTCTAAAATATCTCTATCCTTTTACTCCGTTCACCATTCATCCTTCAGGGGGGGAAAGAGAAAGGCTATGGACAGGCAGAGTACAGCAGAGAGTGAGAGAATGAGAGAGATAGAGAGAAAGATAGAATGGGAGAGAGTCTTTCAGAAACATCTACTCCTATCTTTGTATTGTGATGTGATTTCAAACAAAAGTATTAATGGAGCAGATAAAAAAACAGTTTGCTCTCGTTCACCGTCAGTGGGTCCAGGAGTTGGATGTTCATTGAGGTTTTTCACCACTGCTCAGCTGAAAAAATCCGTTAATGTGGTGGTCAGGCTCTGGTCCCATACTGGCAGAAGGCTCTTCCTCTGTTACGGATGTTGGTAGAGTAAGACTCAGGGAGCAGGCCCCACATTCCCCTCTTGGCCAGTATCGTTAAGATTCCCATTAGCTTCCCTGGCTGCTCTTTATTTCATTCGCCCCGTGGCTGAGAGTGGCCCGGCCTGCCCGTGTTGGAGACGGGAGAGCTGTGGACGGAGAAGCGAGGGGTGGGGTGGGGGGGGGGGGGTGGGGTGGGGTGGGGTGGGGTGGGGTGGGGTGGGGTGGGGTGGGGAGGGGTGGGGTGGGGTGGGGTGGGGTGGGGTGGGGGGCGGTTTCCACGCGGCGGAGATTCTCTGGAGTGGATCGTGGTCTGAACTGGAGGAACGCAGGACGAGCTGAGGGAGGTGACGAGCTGAGGGAGGTGACGAGCTGACGCCGGGGTGAAGTGTCCCTGCACACGGGGGCTGACTGCACCGAGCAGACACTCACAGACCAAGCAGAAATCCACTGGGCAAAAAATATATATATTTATCTCAATATTTATCATAAATCCCATGGAGTTCCACTCCCCTCTGATTTGAGATCTCCACTCAGTCCAGGGAACTGTGGCTAGTCACTAGTGGTACACTCTAGGAAACCCTGTGATTCCATAGAGGAACCCTATCTATAAGGGTTCTTTGGCAAGCGAAACAGTTCTTTGTTGGGAGTTTTAACACTCACTCCTACGACAGAGAGTTCCATAAATAAGGAGTGTAGCATGAGTAATAATAAGCAAAATGATAGCAATAGATTAATAAATATTAGACAAGAACGAGAGTAGTAGTATAGTTCGCCTGCTATATTTTATTTTCTGTGAACACAAGTTTACGCCACCAGTTTCAGTGTTGTGGGACTGCAGAGGTACACCAGTTGATTGTATAATATGTTGTATAATGTGTATGCAATGTCACTTTGACAACTGACACAACTCCGCCAAGAGCCGAAAGCTCCTCCCACACTGTCTGTGGGAGTCTGTGGGAGGTGGTAGTAAGGTATCAGCAGAAAACTGTTTCAGCCACACGTTTGTCTCTGATCACTTAATCACAACAAACAGCTTGTACATGTTCTTATGCCAGTGCGTATAGGCATGCTTGGTCAGTGATTTTTGTTCAGAAATATTTTTTTCGGCCAGTAGCTCCCACTGACATGGAAACTGCTCCGAGGTGCCCCTGGTTTCGGTGCAGGAGGATTAGCCTATCAGCTCGCTGCTCTTTGAAAGCTTTGTTCTCAGTCAGCAGGGTCAATTCTGATGTTTACACTCTATGAAATTATGTTTTTGTTCCAATACCTCTTCCTGCGTCATTGTGAATAACTCCTGGGTCAACACCTGGCATTATGCTGAGTTACGTTCTGTATTTCCCAGCCTCCTCCACTGCTGTTGGCGAGTGTTTCCTGTTTGCCTGCCCCTCCCCCAACACGGGGCTCATTCCAATTGCTTATTTTTCTCCTCTTTTCTTTTTCTTGCTCTTGTCTACTCTTCGAAGACTTGCAAATTGAGAAAGGCAAATGGAGTGTCCTTGCTCCTTCGAACGTCCGTTCTTGGGTCCATTTTGACCAATTCTTGGCTTGTGTTCAGTGTAACTGAATGGCAAGTTTTAGAATTGTTTTTATTTTTTATTAACCAGCCTGGTACAAAATATACTTAGATCTTAAACTTAGCTTTTACTTAAATTGTGTTTTCCATTAACTTAACTGATGCTAACAGCATAAATATTTCTGTGGCTGAACATTTCCATCATCTCCTCAAAGTGTATCAGTCTGTAATTACTGTTATTTGCGTTCCTTTTTCACGACCACATTTTCATAGCCAGTGAGCTTTGTACATTCTGATTCCTTGGCCTTGGTCCACACATGTACAACGTCTTGCTTTTGAATGGATGGATGGATGGTTGGATGGATGGATGTCTTCGTTCTGATTCCCCTGGTGCTGCCGCGTCCTCACTCCTTTCTGTCTCTCTCTCTCGCGCTCTCTCGCTCCGTGCTAAAGCTTGCGTCGGTGCGAGAACTCCAGCTTTTAGTGTCCTATTGATTTGTCACCACTGTATTTGAAACTGCCCTTCTTGTAAATGTAGATACATAAAAATGACTTCATTGTCAATTTATTTGTAGAAGACTCGACATTATCTAGTAACGCTAGTGAGATGATCTGCTGTTGTAGCCGTGGAAGGTACTATGTGTTATACTTGAAAACCGTGCGTAACTGTGTGTATTACTGTGCAACCACTTAATATATTGAACTTGTACTGTTGTAAAGGCTGTGTTTCAAAAATCTATTGTGTGTATGACTCTACGTTCAATAAACATGAGACGTCCAATAAGATCTCGGCGTGATTGATGTGTGTACCATGTAATGTCTGAAGCATGAACCGTATTACATATTGGAATAGCCCAGTGAGATATGCATGCATAGATAACTTCATGCTATTTCTGAAATATATTTCATTATAATTTATATATACATGTGTTTATACATTTATTTTGCATCTGCAAATGAGCATCACAGGAAGATGAAAGTATTTAATTTTAGCGAGCCAATCCATAACTCTCAGGAATTCAGTTGATGGAATAATGACCTCTCTCATTCTGATGCATATTTGAAATGATTAAGCTGAAATAATTCAGAGTTTGTGCGTGTTAGCTCTGCGTACAAGTTGAGTGTAATTCAAGGAACTCAATAATGAGACAAAAGGATGTCAAAAATAATTGATTGATAGTCACACTTATTTGCATGAATCAAATGTGGTATTATTTTTTGTTTTTTAATCTCTTAAAAAAATATAGAAGAAACTAAAAATCTATTCTGATATGCTTTCTTTTTTTTTACCCTAATTTGGTCAAAGATGACTTTTTTAACCATACAACTGCAATGTGTTAGTGTGTAATGATGCATGACTCCCATTATAATATTCACAATTGCATTGAAACAAAACGACAGACGCTGAAATGGGAGAAAACAGCACATTGTCCGCTCTGTCTTACGTGGTCTGTATGGATTTGGAGAACTGTATTTTAATATTCGGCCTGGGAATCTTCGGTCTGGTCTGGATGAATCACATTTGCATTCCCACACTGCGGCTGAATTCCAGCAAATGGTGTGAATGAAAAAAAAAAAAAAAAAACTGCTGCTACTGTTTTAAAATGTCCGTTTTGAACAGACATTTTAAAACGGACGTTTGTTTCAGGACTCCATTTTGAAAACAGAAAGCCCGGTGAAGACGCGGCTCTTAATGAAAGCCCCGCGTCTATACGGAGTTCTTATCTTTATTCATGCACATAGGCAGGGGCAGACCTCAGTCAATACATCAGCTCCTTCCCCGTGACTCCGGCGCCCGCGTTTCTGCGGCGTGCGTTCCAGCGGCGTGACGGATCGGGACGGGGGGACCTCGCCTCGGGCCCTGGGGCCCGCCTGGCTGTCGTCTCGCGTCTGACACGGGGAAGTCTCCCCGCCCCGAACGGGAGGACGCGTCGGCCGAACGCGCGGCGGGAGACGTGACACTAATATGAAGGTAGAGCCGGCCGCAGCCGCGTGAACTTTAACCTCTCACCCCCCCCGCCGCCCCCGCCGCCCCCGCCGCGGCTGGGAGATATCGATCGCGCGGAGTCAGGAGGGAGTCAGGAGGGAAATATTTCTCGGCCCTAACTAGAGGATGCGCGGTGACAGGGACAGGCCAGAGCACAACAAAGGAGAGGCTGCGTCAGTAAAACACGCCGCTCCACCGCGGCGGGAGGAGGGGAAGCCAGGCTCAATACGGCCAAATACCAAAGGTCAATCGCCAAGCAAGTGAATATCAAAAACAGCGGGACCTTTTCTAAGCCAAATTATCTCATCAAATGGAGCTACTAAGTACACTCCTGTGCGAATCCATCTGATGTTCCCTCCGTAAAGGAAATCATTGCGGAGTCCCGATTCTTTCTTCTTCTGAAACAGACTTATTGTTGTCTTTCTTTGTTATTCAATTCAAAGCCGTTTCTATACAGTGTTTGTGGGGAGGTGTTTTTTTTTTTTAAGGTAGGTATTTGCCCCAGTCTGATAGATCTGCTCGTGCTGTCTGGAGACGTGAGAGAGAAAGCAGCGTAATGAGGGTGATGGTTTGTTAGTGCGTGACCCCTTCTCTCTGGCTGTCACCCTGATATTCCAGTGGATTGTGGGATATTGACCACAGCGTGTAGGCGAAAGATGTGTGCTTTCCAGCTGAGGTAGTGTCTGGAGGGGGGGTGGGGGGTGCTGTGGGAAGGACAGCCGTGATTTTCTCCTCACTGTGTGTGTGTGTGTGTGTGTGTATATATATATATATATATGTGTGTATATCTGTGTGTGTGTCTGTGTGTGTGTGTCTATGTCTGTGTGTATATATATATGTGTGTGTATGTCTGTCTGTGTATGTCTGTGTGTGTGTAGGATGTGTGTGTGTATGTATATGTCTGTGTGTGTGCATGTATGTCTGTGTGCGTGCGTGTTTATGTCTGTGAGTGCGTGTATGTGTGTGTGTGTGTGTGTCTGTGTGTCTGTGCGTGCGTGTGTGTGTGTGTGTGTGTGTGTGTCTGTGTGTCTGTGCGTGTGTGTGTGTGTGTGTGTCTATGTGTGTGTAGGATGTGCTTGGGGGACTTTTTGCAGCCTGTCACTCCTAAGCACTCACACTTCTCCCCCGTCTTTGACAACTGTGCTTTATCGCTTTTTTTGGCAAGAGCGAGACAGTTTCTGATAGAGCTAATTTGTGATGAAATGGTTGCTTTTCATGTACTATATTTGTATTGTAGAAAGGTTTTGTGTGTGTGTTTGTGTGTGTGTGTGTGTATGTATGTGTGTGTGTGTGTGCACAACTGAATTATCTGGGGCCCCAGGGAGCAGAGGCAGAAATCTGGGGAATTTTGCGTTATCATGCCTGCAGAAAGCCTCAAATAAGAGGCGATTTCCCTACCTCTTGTGTCTACAGATGACGGACTTCCAGAGTTATGGAGTAGAATTGTATAAAGAGGAGCTGAGGTATATTTGTTTGTGGTGAATGTTAGAAGCCACTAATGCAGGAGCAGCAGAGGCGGCCATTTTGACTCCGGATCTGGGGGTGATCTGTGTAGGAGGTGTGTCACCTTCAATCCTTCAGCGCTGGACCTACGATCTTCCCTGGGAGGGTGATCAGGAGGCGGTACAACAGGTTGGGAAAGCTACTATGAATCTACTAAAGCACTGACGTCGAATGAGGATGCGTGCTGCTCTGTGACATTGTGGAGGGGAACAGAAAATTGGCAGACAATTTATCGACATCCACGCCCGTTGGTAAACAATGACTTAAAATCTCGTAAAATCTTGTTTTTCCAGGAAGCGGGAAAAATAAATGTGTACTAAGTACTACAATTTTATAATTCTCTTGGAATATATACTTTCACACATGTTTGTGTGGTTATGAAGAGGAAAAATTTTGGAAAAAGTAAACATTGATTTTAGTTTGTCTCAAAAGCAAAATTAGTAATACTTCAAATGCACTTGAATAGGTGCTTTGTGGTAAATAGGCATGTTGTATGTTAATGTCATCTGTGGTTGGTACTATACACACAGTTCGCAGAGCAAAAATGTATGCCCTTATAATGTACCCCAAAAGGATAATATCCTGGGCAACTTCAGACATACGAAGTTGGTGAAAGGAGCCAGCTCTCGTAATTTCAAACATTGGCTGTTCCCAAAACAAACATGATCATCACAGGAGAAAAGGTCACAAGAGGAGAAATTAGGCTTGTAATTAAATTCTTTTTTTTCTTTTCTTTTTTTCCACAAAAGTAGATTTTTAGTGTAGCTGGCTTTTGCATCAAGGTCATTCTAACTAGTAACTAGTAGGGAAATGTCTCATTTCATCAGGTTTGCCATGCAACATTTGCCATCTTAGAGAATACATTAACTCCTTAAAAATTGATTTTAAGGAGAGGTACCACAGGTGAATGGGTGGGGATCCTATATGCAGATGAGCTCATGAATAATTTAAAACTCACTCACTTTTATGTCTCAGTCGAGATGAGTCTCAGTTCATTTTTTTATTTCAATGTGATGAATGACTCAGTATCTGGGAAATTGGCAAAGGGTTTTTAACTTTTTTTAAATTTATTGATGATCAAAAAAAAAAAAATCTATATACGACGAAATTCAGACGTTTTAAAATGCTCTAATAATGCTTTCATTTTCAGTCGCTGTGGAAACAGTGCTCCTGTTGACCAACATGAACTTTTATTTATTATTATTATTTTTTTTACTATTCACAGTTTAGCAATTAGGCCAAAGTGTTTTACAAAATGGGGCTGTTTATTTACCTGCTGCTTTTACCTATCGGAGGCTATTGATTGCTTCCAAATTAATTATAGCATCATGTTACATCCATAGGCCAACAGAGTTTTTCACTTTGTGTTTTTTTTTTGCTGTGAGGAATGATTAGAGACTGCTTGTGAGTTGTGTCTCGCATACCCGCCTGCACCCCCTCCTCCTTTGAGTCGTGTGGGCCTGGGACCCTCCCTAAATCAATGATTTCACAGGAAGGGGAGGGGTGGGGGGGTCGGCAGTGGTCCTGGAGGGAAGGGATCAGGCCAGTGGTCAGCTCAGCCCTGGCCAGAAGGTCAGCTCCAGCCAGGGCCTGAGCAGATGCAGATTATAGATCTCAAGGTGATAGTGACCTCTGACCCCCGAGAGTCCTGGAGCCTACTGGTCATTTATCATACGCTCTCTGACCGGCGAGATACTTAACCGTTTTAAAGTCGGCAAACATTAGTCATTGATTTTATTGACCACCGTTCCGAATCTGCGGAAGACCCCTCGCCATGTACTTCTGCGCCTCCTCTCTCTCTCTCTCTCTGTTTTCCGGCGGCCTTCACGGTTGTGGGAATGAACCGGAACGTTTGATTGGGGGGTTTGCGTAATCCCGTTTGAGCCGGTGCTCTGGGTGGGGGCTCGCAGGCTGCAGGGGGCAGGGGGCAGGGGGCAGGGGCATGCCTGGGTTTGTGGGTGGACAATAGGGAGCCCCTGGGGCAGATGGCAGAGCTGCCCACAGCCTGCCCCAAATCAGGCCCTTTCAGCCCTGCCTTTCACAGCCCTGCCTCTTCTCCAGGGCCAAACAATGGCGTCTATCTCCATTGTGTCTCTCCAAACAACAACAAAGGTGTTTCTCTGGGGGTGAAGGGGGGGGGATACTGGCAGCCATCTTCTTCCACAGAGAATTTCTCCTGCTGGTCTCTCAGTTCTTATGCGTACACCATAGATTACTTTTGATCAGTCCTCTCCAGCTCTCTGCCAGCAGAACCAGCAGGCCACTGCTGGATGTTTTACATGAGGCATTAAGAGCATGAATTACTGCCACCTAACAGACAGAGGCCAGATTGCACCTGCACTTCACTTCAGCATGCTAAGGGCTTCTGCTACACACACACAGACCGGCTTGTGTGAATAACACAACCTCCGTGCATAGAGAACAACTATGTTATCTGGGATTAAATAGTTTGTTTTTATTATAATTTTAATTTTGCACATAATGAGCCTCTTTATTGTGCAACTGCTAGGATATTATTTCTGAGGTTGTGGTAATATTTTGATGGGTGTATATTTAAAGTATATATGTTTTGCGACGTGTAACACATTCAAGCCAAAAATTAAGCACTCCAACAAGTTTTAGGATGGTATAGGCTAAGTAACTTATACAAACAGATACAACTCGTTATCGCATGGGCTATAAAAAAAGAAAAGAAAAATGCAGTGAACACCATTAACCGCTATAATTTCGTATAATGTGAAGACAGGCTTATGAATGATGTATATTTAAACTAGAGTTTTTTTGTGCTTCTTTAATCTTTGTCTGACGGGTGTGAATACGGCGCGGCTAAGTTGGTGTTCTGAAAACTGGCAGATGTGAGCCCAGCGATTTAAGGCATCGTTTAATCCCATTTGTGTTTGAAAAGGTCTCTTTTACGAGGTAATACAAAAAGAAAAGTGTAAAAATGGGCGGTTGCTACTTGGCTTTTTTAACGATTCGCGTTTCCTTGAAACGTGAACCTGTCTAAATGTTTTGGTATCTGTGCAGTGAATGCATTTCTCAGTGAAGCGCATTGCATAACTAAATTAACATTACATTTGATACTGATAAATTCTAATGCGTCTTAGATTCATGTGCTTGAAAGCGTTTGCAGCAAAACAAATGTGCATCCATTCTCTCTGTGGTCCCCAGGTTCAAAGTAGCCTATATATTTAAACAAAACTAAAACGATTGAAGGAAAGGGTATATGGATAAAATAATAACGCTGGTCATATCGTTTTCATTTTATTTTTAATGTCAAACTGGGACGTTTGATCCTTTATATTCCCTTTAACTGAATAACTCTGGGTTGCCATTTCAACGCATAGCAATAATAAAAAGGTTTTGGTATAACGGGGTCGTGCTGAATCTTGTTTGAAATGGATTTCGTATTAAATGGAAATGTTTCTTTAAAGGTTACATATTCATTTGAAAATATAATTTTGTAACGTCGTATTATACATTTAGTTATATTACTTATTTTAAAGCGATGTTTGGTTGTCTTTATTTGATTTCATTGCTACCGGGTATATGACTTATTGCAGGAAAAAAAGTAAAGCTTATTTTCTGCTCAAAGGAAGACCATAGCAATATTCTCGCGCAAGATACTTTAATTTGAAACTATTTATGTTTAGTGTATTCTTACCTCTCTTTGTAGACTGTATAGGCCCACTGAATATCTGAATATCTGCAAAAAGTATATATCAGCAAATGGTTTGTCAGAGAAAAACTGGAACAGTAGCAATAATAATAATAATACGACAATAACTGTGTCATGGTATTTTTAAAATGACATTGCATATTTAAGTCCAGTAGAATCATTTTAGTAAAATGTCAAGTGGTGGCAAGAATCACATCAGTACCACTGAAAGCTATGGCCATTAACAAAAGCTTGCCTGGACTCCACCCCAAACAACAAAAACTAGATTTACAACGGGATACAGTGGCGAGCAGAGGGGTCAAAGGTCCTGACCGCGAGGTCAGAAGTCGTGGCCGGAGGCTGACGTGGTCAGTAGTTAAGTGTCCTTTCTCTGTAAACACAGAGCTTTCTGAATGATTAAAACTTTGCACGGGGAGCCGTCCCCTTAGCCTGCTGCTGGCTGCACGTGGGCTCATCATGCCAGGGCTTCTCTCTGCCAGTCTGCTCCCTCTTCCCCGCCATTCTCCCTGAAACTCCGCTCCTCTCTCACAAATACAGTCAGTGAAGTGTTCTTCTCTCTCTCCGCCATTCTCCCTGAAACTCCACTCCTCTCTCACAAATACAGTCAGTGAAGTGTTCTTCTCTCTCTCCGCCATTCTCCCTGAAACTCCGCTCCTCTCTCACAAATACAGTCACAGTGAAGTGTTCTTCTCTCTCTCCGCCATTCTCCCTGAAACTCCGCTCCTCTCTCACAAATACAGTCACAGTGGAGGTACATTTCTGTTCTTCCAACAAAAGTTTCCTGAATGTAACATGAAAGTACTGTGATATTCTCTTTGGATATAAATGAGTGAGCTTTCCAAGCCAAAAAAAGGTACAAATTAATTATGTATTCCTGGGTACAATTATATTTACCTATAGGATATCACCCCAGAGACAAATATTTGTACCTTTTTAGGCATGTTTCTGAGAGTGCAGTCAGGTACAGTATGTTGCTGAGATAATTCCACACCAACATTTTCCTTAATTATCTGTGGAATCTTACGAGATTATGGCTTTTCCCTATTTTCATATTCACGTTGAACAGTAAAATATGAACTGTTATAGGTCACTCGCATAAAGAAATACAATGCATTACACAAGATATTTTCAGTGTATTTGTAATTGTTCAAACTACAATGTTAAGCAGACTTTAAAACAGATTATTTTTTCAGGTTTCACAGGAATAAAATACTTGCGAGTAAACCGGCTTTTCCACGTGTAGATTCAAACGAGTCCAGAGCTCATGCCTCTAACTACCATACATCATGCGTGCTAGAAATGAAATTTGTATCAAATAATGGTATATCAATAGAGTGTAGGAGGCTAGCATGTACCCAGCTTCTGAAAAGGCTGACCTTCAATTAGCATTTTGCAGCATCCTCCCCCATTCAGGGAAGGGTCACCAGGAATTATCATACCAGCAGCTCCTTGACCTGCCCGTTACTAAATGAAAATCCATCTCTGCCACTGGAGACGTGTTCAAAGCCCCCTCAGACCCCTATGTGTATGCTTCCGTACAGAGAAAATCTGAATGAAGACGTATCTGAGGTCGTATAAGTTTTCAAAATATGTATCTATAAATTGTGGGACCCCTTGCGCTTTCTGGGTGATATTTCTGAGGTGTTTGAGTCGACTGCTTCCCAGTAATATAGCTGTGATATGGACAGGGAATGGGAAATGTCATTGTTTCAGCTGTAAAATGGTTAGGCCATATTAATATGCAACTAGATTAAGGCAATGCTAAATTTGTTGATTCGGACAGAACTGTGTTATTTAAAATGGGAGTAAAAAGAAAATGTTGTTCAGCTCTTTCTTTAATAAAATATTGAAAAAGGCCTGATTGCATTGCAGTGGGATTGAATCTGTGCCACAGTTACTACTTCTACCCTGACTCAGCACCTAGAACCCCAGCAAACCCCCGCACCCCTGATCTCTCTCTAATACACACTCACACACTCGCACACTCTCACTCGCACTCTCACACACACTCACAGTCACACTCTTACTCACACTCTCACTCTCACTCTCACTCTCACTCTCACTCACACTCACACTCACACTCTCACTCTCACTCACACTCACACTCTCACTCACTCACTCACACTCTCACTCGCACACTCACACACTCTCACTCACACACTCACACACACTCTCACTCGCACACTCACACACTCTCACTCACACACTCACACACACTCACACACTCTCACTAACACACTCACTCACACTCTCACTCGCACACTCACACACTCTCACTAACACACTCACTCACACTCTCACTCGCACACTCACACACTCTCACTCACACACACACTCACACACTCTCACTCACACACTCACTCACACTCTCACTCGCACACACACACACACACTCTCACTCACACACTCACTCACACTCTCACTCGCACACTCACACACTCACACACTCTCACTCACACACTCACTCACACTCTCACTCTCACTCTCACTCGCACACTCACACACTCACTCACACTCTCACTCGCACACTCACACACTCTCACTCACACACTCACACACACTCTCACTCGCACACTCACACACTCTCACTCACACACTCACTCGCACACTCACACACACACACTCTCACTCACACACTCACTCACACTCTCACTCGCACACTCACACACACACACACTCTCACTCACACACTCACTCACACTCTCACTCTCACTCTCACTCGCACACTCACACTCTCACTCACACACTCACTCGCACACTCACACACTCACACACTCTCACTCACACACTCACACACACTCTCACTCGCACACTCACACACTCTCACTCACACACTCACACACACTCACACACTCTCACTAACACACTCACTCACACTCTCACTCGCACACTCACACACTCTCACTCACACACACACTCACACACTCTCACTCACACACTCACTCACACTCTCACTCGCACACACACACACACACTCTCACTCACACACTCACTCACACTCTCACTCGCACACTCACACACTCTCACTCACACACTCACACACTCTCACTCACACACTCACTCACACACTCACACACTCTCACTCACACACTCACACACACTCACACACTCTCACTCGCACACTCACACACACTCACAGTCACACTCTCACTCTCACTCACACTCACACTCACACACTCACACTCTCACTCTCACTCTCACTCTCACTCTCACTCTCACTCTCACTCTCACTCTCACTCTCACTCTCACTCACACTCACACACTCACACACTCACACACTCACTCACACTCTCACTCGCACACTCACACACTCTCACTCGCACACTCACACACTCACACACTCTCACACTCACACTCTCACAGTCACACTCTCACTCACACACTCACACACTCTCACACTCTCACACACACTCACACACTCACACACTCTCACACTCTCACACTCACTCACACACTCACTCACACACACCCTTACCCCTGTTCTATTTATATATCTCTCTCCCTCATTCACACTCACACACTCTCACAGTCACACACTCTCACTCACACACTCTCTCACACACATCCTTACCCCTGTTCTCTTTATATATCTCTCTCTCTCATTCACACTCACACACTCTCACAGTCATTACATTACATTATTGGCATTTGGCAGACGCTCTTATCCAGAGTGACGTACAGTTGATTAGACTAAGCAGGAGACAATCCTCCCCTGGAGCAATGCAGGGTTAAGGGCCTTGCTCAAGGGCCCAACGGCTGTGTGGATCTTATTGTGGCTACACTGGGATTAGAGCCACTGACCTTTTGTGTCCCAGTCATTTGCCTTAACCACTACACTACAGTCACACTCTCACACACTCACACTCAGTTACACAATCACTCACTCACACTCACACTTTAACACTCACACTAACTCTCACACTCCACTCAATCACAAGCACACACACACACACACACACACACTCAATCACTCACTCACTCACTCACACACACAAGCACACACACCAGCAAAAATAATGCACACACACACACACACACACACACACACTCACCATTCTGTTTTAACACTGTTACGTTATCTCAACGCATGTTTATAAGACTGAGTTGAAATTGTGAACATTTTCATTCCGTACCATAGAGGCAGCATGGGGTGAACTGAGCCCACTCGGGTCGAGTGCTTAGCCCTGCTCCTCCCCCTCTCCTCATGTCGAGAGGCTTTTGAGAGGCCAGGAGTCATTCCAGCCTAACCTTCATCTCCCTACACAAGGTCATTAGGTGCTCTCGAGCTCTTGATCCCACGGCTGTTTTAACCTCAAAATGAATCCATATTAAGGGCCCAATTATCCACGAGAGGGCTAAGGAGAGGGTTAGCGACGATCTACTCCTTTCAGTTTGAACTTGTCGAGCTGCCCACGTGAAGAAAGTAACATGTGGTTAAAGTTACAGTTGTACGATAATGTTGACGAAATCCAGCCGTTGGTGTTTCTTTCAAATTGACACCATAATCCTGGATTTAAATAGTGTTGGGAAAACTTCAACCTTAAAATATAATCTATTCTCCCTTCTCTTATAAACAAAATATCTCACCTTTTAATTAATAGGACAATTGAATCTTCTGGGGCTGAAAGCCTTGTTTAATTTTTATTTTCTTTAGGTTTTATATACGCTGGTGTTAATGATACTAATCACTCGCAACCTCCGTATCGAGCAGCTAATCAATGTAATATTAGGAGAATTTAAATCCTACAAGCCTAGTTCTTAAGCCGTAGTACATTTAGATGTAGGCTTTTCAGCCGTTTGTCACTGGAGGTAATTATTGGGATATTTTCAGATGGTTGGTGGAGCCACATTCATCTGTATGCGGCACATATTGTATTGTGTAGAGGGGGACTCAGTGTGGGCTATCTATGAAACATTAGTGCAGTCTTAAACGTACCATACTGGTGTTTAGATGCAGAGACATGTGCAGATTGGGGTTGTATAATCATTTGGATGCAAATACATGAATCATAATAGGAAGCCTTCATTGCCTGTTTTTAACTGGTTTAGTTATACGATATGCACTCAGTGAGCACATTATTAGGTACTTTTTAAACGTATTCTTCTGCATGGTCAAGAGGTTCAGCTGTTTTTCAGACCAAATGTCAGAATGGGGAAGAAATGTGATCTAATTGACTTTGACCGTGGAATGATTGTTGGTGGTAGACAGGGTGGTTTGAGTATCTCGAGTAGACAGGGTGGTTCGAGTATAAATTCCAGTGAGCAGCAGTTCTGCAGACAGACACGCACTGTTAATGAGAGACATCAGAGGAGAATGGTCAGACTGGTCAAAGCTGGCAGGAAGGTGACAGTAACGCAATTAACCACACATTACAACAGTGGTATGCAGAAGAGCATCTCTGAACACACAACACATCATAAGTCTAAGCGGATAAGCTCCAGCACTAGAAGTCTAAAAAATAAGTAATAAATACCACAAATATGTGTATGTTTTCAGGTTAATACTGAATTAAAGTACTGTTTTTACAAGCTCTGAGAAAGGGGTCAGTTAGACATGCAGTGCCATTAATTAATGAGACTCTTAAAAGACTAAGACTTTCTGCACGGACTGAAGAGAGGAACTAAAGAAGCAGCCAATTCCCCAAAGTCTGTCCACCCTGCAGTATGTGAGTAAGTTTAGTTACTCTTCCAGTAAATTATTTATCAAGTAATCAAATGAATCTCTAGCATTGTTGACCATACTGCAGGAAATAATGTAAGTCATTGTGCTTAATTGTTGCTTTGTGCAGAAGTCTATCAAGTCTAGTGCTAATGGAAGTCTGGAGCCAGGGGCTTTTGTGAGCAGGGGGCCAGGCCCTGGCAGTCTTTGGGGGGGGAGGGGGGGCGGCGGTTCAGTTTTAAAGTGCAACCGCTGCGTTCGCATTTACAGTTTCCTTTTCCGATAGCTTCCACATTTACAGTCCCTGTATGCATCTGCAAAGTAGAAATCTGCGTCTTAAAGTGACGACTGATGAGGTGTCATAACGTTTCCCGGGTGACCGTTCGGTTAATGGTGGTGCTGGAAAACGAACACCTCAGCAAATGTTGATCAGCGACACCCCCCTCGTTGGGTCCAGGAAGTAGTCTGGTCTGGTTGGGGTGGGGTGGGGGTGGGGGGGGGGGTCGGTGGGTGGGAGTTAGAGGGTCAGCTATCAGAAATGAGTCTTGTGTGCGCGAGACGCCTGTTACCAGCAACGCAGGGCGTGTGGTGTCGCCGTGGCGATCGATCGCGAGTCTGAGGGGAGGCGTGGGGTATCTCGTTCCCCCTCCTGGGGCATCATGGGAAGCTGGGGTTGGGATTATGGGATGGAGGTGGGGGGTGCTTTACACCACACCCCACTGCACCAGACTCCGAGACTCGGCCTATAGGGTCAGGAGCTCGTGAAGCTGACCGGTCCAATGGATTAGCGTGTTATTATACTGGAACCTCAAACATAGCTATTGCTGTAATTATACCAATAAATAATGATAATCTTTAAAAAAAAGTTAACACACATTCCCTTCATTTCATGCGGGAGTATTGCAGTACATTGTAAAGATCTCGAGATTTGTTTTTTTTTGTTGTATATATGCTATGTAACTTACCATATTGAAAGTATATCTAACAGATTTAATATCTCTTCTGTACAGTATCTTTCCATTTTGTTTACAACCGAAGCGTGTCGCACATGATGAAGCCATGGTTTTAGTCTACCGATATTTATAGATTGGCAAGGAATTCAAACATTTTAGTTTCCCTCTTGAAAGAGTAATAAATTAGGATTGAACGGGTCTGTACACCAGGAGCCCTGGCGTCTGTAGCTGGACCGTATCTGCCCTGCTTGGCTTCTTACGGAGGAGAGGAGTAGAAAAGTCCCCGTGCAGCAGCCTGCGCTGTGTTACCAGGAAAGCTTCTGCTGATGAAGCAAAGCTGGGTAAAATTTGGGGCTGGTCATTTGTCCACGTCAGGGGGAGAAACAGGGCCACAAGGAACAGGAGGAGGGCACATCTTTAACCCTCTGCATGCCAGCCCGGTGCTGATCTGCAATAACACTGCCTGTCCCTTTCAATGGATCCCACTGGTCCTGGAGCACTGTGTGAAAAGCCCTCGCATATGCACACACATATGCTCTAATGGTGGAGCAGGACTGGAATAATCACTTGTGCGTTAGTGTGTGTTCCTCATGGTGTAGAAACCTTGTGTGCCGTTTCTGAAAAAGAACCTGACACAGGCACACACACACAGACACACATAGATACACAGCAACACACACACACACACACACACACACACACAAAGTCACGCAACAGTTTGCATAGATGTAAATATGGATTTTGCCTTGCTACATTTTTTAAATGTCATGAATGATCATACTTCTTTGCAGAATGACCTGAAATCCCCTTTGTATGCAGCTGGGGGGATTGGGGTGCGGTGTTGGGGGGTGTGTGAGGTTGATGGGAGGAGTGTTAGTCAGGACTGCAGATGATATCTTGTCAACCAGACTCAGTGTATACCCTTACTGTAACTGCTCCCATGAAAAGCCGGTTTGCTACTCATTGTAAAAAAAATAGTGCTAACCAGTTAGCTTCTCATATAAAAACCAACAGCCTCCTAACCGGCTAGCTGACGTAGCACAGTGATTTTCAGCATAAAGATGTGTCCCTTTGTCATAGCATCATGTTGCTTTGTCTTTGGTGTTTCATCTGATTATCTAACTTCATTTCAGTAAAATAACTCTTTAACCCACAGGTATGTGAATGAATGTACAACATCCAACAACTCCATCTCCCCACAGGCTTCTCACAGACTAGGCTTTGGTCCAATCATGCAACTAAACTTATGGAATCAAATCATTAGCCTACTGTACCTCCACTGACAGTGACATAAAAAAACAAAATGGCTGCTGTGTATTCTTGACAGTAGATAAGGTGACTGGATGCTGAATACAGTAAGTTGTTGGATAATAAAGCTATTACTGAAAGCACAGTTGTCATCCATAAGAGGGGGAGGTAGGGAGAGTGAGAGAAAGATCAAATGCACTGCAGAATTGTGTGATCCTTCTGAATGGCAAGTACCAATGAATTTATACATTAATTTGAAATTAGTGTGCTGTATTTCTCAGTCAAACACAAGAGCACTTCAAAATGAAAGGTTGGGAACAAAACAACTGTATCTATATACTGGCTGATGTGCGTTATAAGGAGCTCAGAGTCCAAGAACAATGAGTCTTTTATTGCCAAATGGAGAAAATATTTGGACCAGTTCTTATATTTGTAATGAAAGTTTTGAACATTTCAAAGTGCAAGTCTGACTCATTGTTTTGTCTCATTCCATTACTCTAAAGGATTTAAAAATGGCTTTCCTCGTTCAAATACAATACGCAAGCCTTTTCGTGCACTTTTTAAAACCCTGTCTTAACATCTTTTAGTAAGCTTAAGCCCACTCTAAGCTTTTATCCAGGGGAAACAGAATTTATAATTAAAAGGTAAGCACTGGCGATTAATTTTCGACAGCGCGGCGCTTTAAGCCTCCTTCCCCCGTCGTCCGCCTCAGCCTCCCCGTCTCTGAGAGAATCCGGGGGAATCGAAGCCGCCCGCTTGCGGCTGACTCCGTAACCATGGCGCCCCGTTCCCTCCAGCCAAAACTTTAATGCTTACCGGAGGGAAAGGGGGAGCCGAGCCGGTGCTGGATATCTCCATGTCGATACGCTTTGCCAGCAGACGGGGGGAGCGGTGCGTTCTCCAGGCTGCCTGCATCTCTCCGCTGCGATAAAAGAGCTCCTTCTCTTCCCTTGAAGATATCTGAGTTGGGTTAATTAATATGATTTCAGAACGTTGCTCTCAGGATAAATGGAATTCAATATTTTCCAACTTTGTTGTTGTTGCCTAACTATTTCAGCTGTGCTCATTTCCAGCGATTGTGAAGCCTACCATATATTTAGTTTGTAAAACTTCTGATAATGCATTATAAGGGGCAGTCTTTATTAGTTTTATGAAGCAGTGAGTTTACAGGTTATCAGTTAAGAGGCCACACAGTCTGCCATATATTCAATGAGTGCATGTATCCCGGATATGGAGTCTGCCGTGCATGTCAACCCGGAATAGAGGATTGAAATCTGTCTTTCATAGAGCCTGTTATCTCAGCAATAAGATGGCAGAGCAGATGGGAGAAATGAAAAGGCACTGAATTCTCCGTTAGGTCTGGCAAACTTTACTGCAGAGAACAGAGAATGTTGTATTGCCATAAAATCACATTGAGTGAATTCACTTAATCATGCATTGTAAAACCATTGTTATCCACTTTGGGGAGAGAAGATGTGCTTCTTGGGAGATTTGCAACATTAGAAAGGAGTACAGGGCAGGAAGAAAGGAGAGAAAACCACTTCACGGAGAGGAAGGGAGAGAGCTAGCTAACAGGAGAATGAAAGAAAAGAAGGAATAAGAGAGGAGGAGGGAGGGAGAGAGGGAGAGAGCTAGCTAACAGGAGAATGAAAGAAAGAAGGAGAAAGAGATGAGGTGAGAGGGGGAGTGCGAGCTAACAGGAGAATGAAAGAAAGAAGGAGAAAGGGAGAGCTAGCTAACAGGAGAAAGAAAGAAAGAAGGAGAAAGGGAGAGAGTTAGCTAACAGGAAAATGAAAGAAAAGAAGGAGAAAGAGGAGGAGAGAGGGAGAGAGAGGGAGAAAGCTAGCTAACATGAGAATGAAAGAAAGAAGGAGAAAGGAGGAGAGAGAAGCTGGTGGCTCGCTTGGCTGCTCCTGTCGGATCGATGGAAGAATCTCGTCACGCTGCGTCTCCAGAAGGATCCCAGAGAGTCAGGCTCAACTGTGTGTCAGGGCAGATTGCTCGATTTCACACGCACACACACACACACACACACACACACACACACACGCACACACACACACGCACACACACACACACACGCACACACACACACGCACGCACGCACGCACGCACGCACGCACGCACGCACACACACACACACACACACACACACACACACACACACACATACACACATACCCCATGCACACACTTGCACACACACACACACACACACACACACTCACACACACACATACACACATACCCCATGCACACACTTGCACACACACACACACACACACACACATACACATACCCCATGCACACACTTGCACACACACACACACACACACACACACACATACACACATACCCCATGCACACACTTGCACGCACACACACACACACACACACGTACACACATACACACACATATACACACACATATGCACAAACATACATACAGCCTGTAGCCTAGCGGTTAAGGTACATGACTGGAACCGGGAAGGTTGGTGGTTCAAGCCTTGGTGGAGCCACAAACAGTTTTTGGACCCTTGAGCAAGGAACATTAACAGTGTCAGACCAGGAGGCCCATCCATATACTGGAACAGGAACATTAGCAGTGCCAGACCAGGAGGCCCATCCACACACTGGAACAGGAACACTAACAGTGCCAGCAAGCACAGCTTATAGAGCAGTGCAAGTTTGGTCCTGGAGGGCCGGTCTGAGAGCTGGTTTTTGGTCAAGAAATTATGTTGGTTCACTTCTGTACTTGGGCACAGTACAATCTTTAGGATACACTTGCAGTCTGCAGCTGCAGCTGGTGCATTTACAAATGTCTAATCAGGACATTATTTAGCTAATTAAATAATTGAGAGCAGAAGTTAACCAAAAATCCTGAAGCGGATCGGCCCGTGCTGTGCACCCCTACTGTAGAGGGAGAGTAGGGCTTCTGCCAGCAGTGTGTGGGTATAGATGCTGGCCTGGTGCATTCTGACTCTGCTGCTGATGTAAACAGCAGTCCTTTTTTGCGGTGGAGTTGTGCTTCACGCCATCGATGGAGTTTGCGACCGACACTGAAATGTACTGACACTCGCCTTAATCCCAGTGTCTGTGCGGTATTCTGATTCACTCGGATAGCGTTGATGATATGACTTGCTCAAGGCCACTCGTGTTCACGATTAAGGGCTATTAGGAGAATTTTTTAACCAGTTGCATCAAAGAACGCCATGAAAGAAATATGTCTGATAAATGAGTAAAGTGCTTGGTAATTCTGTGTCTTATAAATCTAGATGGGGGACGAGAGAAGTCCTGTGTCCAATGAATACTCCACTGTATTGTTATTGATTGGCTGCACTGAAAAAGTAATATAAAATGAATTGACTGTAACATAGCCTCGTGTCAAAGGTAGACTAATGATATCAAAAGTGATATCAAAGCCAAGGGCCTTTGCGGCTTGGCGGAGAATTGTGTCCCTGGCTCAGTATTAAAGGTCTAGGGGAGCGTCACCTGCATTCTTTAGGTCCATTAATCGGTGCTCCTACAGAAGCTTTCCTTTCCTTTCAGTTAACCGTGCTGTGACTGGACACAGCGTCAAGTGTTTACTCGGGATTGGAGCAATTCATCCAATCGATTGCAGCGGGGGATGGGGGGGGGGGGGGGGGGAGCGGGGGTGGGGGGGGGAGCGGGGGGCATTGGGGGTCTGCATCGGGTGCTGGTCACAGCCAGCACTGTGGGCTAGTGACCAGAAGAGGAGCTGTTAGCTGCTGGAGTTTAGAGTGTGTGTAAAAGGGGGGAGGGGGTGTGTTGTGTGTGTGTGTGTGTGTGTGTGTGTGTGTGGTGTGTGTGTAGTGTGTGTGGGCGGTGTAGGTGTGTGTGTGTGTGTGTGTGTGATGGGTGTGTGTGTGATGGGGGGTGTGGGTGTGTGTTGTCAAGGACCCGGCCCTAGGCCCGCCTGATGAGAAATTGACAGAAGATGGGTTAGGCAGGAATGCATTGTTAACCCCTCGCACACGCCATCGAGGTGGTAGTGTGTGTGTGTGGGGGGGGGTTGTGTGTGTGATGGGGTGTGTGTGTAGTGTGTGTGGGGGTGGGGGGTGTGTGTGTAGTGTGTGTGGGGGTGGGGTGTGTGTGTGTAGTGTGTGTGGGGGCGGGGTGTGTGTGTGTAGTGTGTGTGGGGGTGGGGTGTGTGTGTGTAGTGTGTGTGGGGGTGGGGGGTGTGTGTGTAGTGTGTGTGGGGGTGGGGTGTGTGTGTGTAGTGTGTGTGGGGGTGGGGGGTGTGTGTGTAGTGTGTGTGGGGGTGGGGTGCGGGGGTAAATTGGGGATATGAGAAGGGTCCTCAGCGCTGTGGCTGCAGCCCCTCCTGTGTTTCTCAGGCTCTGGCAGTGTGAGGACAGAGACTCTTAATGACACAAACGCATTCACACACCAGCACAGCCTTTACCGCTGCCTCAGACTGCCCAATTCAGCAGGGACTGCTGCGTCCATGGGCTAAAATCATTCCGTGTGTAGCTCCTGCTAATAGCTTTGTAAATTGTGTTTCAAGGAGGTAGGGAGATGTGTTGTGGGTGACACTATTACAGGCGAAGGAGCTGTGCTTGGTATTCAGAGAGTGGCCCCGTAACTTGGTTTGGCACTGTTGGGAAAACAGTGAACCGTGTTTCTGATATAATAGAGACAAATCGTCATGTCCTCCATGGATTGGCAAAGGTTTCTTCGAAATAGATTAATTTAAAATCATCCATTTCACAATGCAGATGGAGTGGCACAGAATAGAGTACTTGTAACATCTATCTTGTTAAATATTAACTTCAATATTTATCTGCACAGGTTCAGATTTTGATTCTGCTGACAAATGTAAGGGGGTTATAAGGCTGACATCATGTAACACATGGCACGATCATACGCATGACATAACAGCTGTGAGAAGACGGCATAATAGATTATGTCAAATGACATAAAACTCATCACCAAAAGTCATCAGGTGTGTGAGTCATAGCAAAAACCTTCTGGCAAATGGGTCTGAGGACTGGTGTTGAGGAACACTGCACTAGTGTGTGTGCGTGTCTGCGTGCATGGGCCAAATACGTATTTGATAGACAGTACATGAAATTTGAAAACACTCTTGAATCAATTTCTTTTTGTAATGAAAATGTACAGAATATGCAATCATATGAAACTGAAGGAACTGTATTGGAATTCAAAGGGTTAAAATTGTTTAAATGAGTATTTAACCCAGATCTGTGGTGCATGTGTGTTTGTGTATATTGTTTATGTACAGTAAGTTTATGTCTGTCTCAAAACAGATATGAGGAGTGTAGAGTTATGACTGTCATATTTATTACGCTTTAACCATAACACATTTTATGTGACAGGGAACACAATTCAGCATGGACTCTGCATACTCTGTAATATGTGACTGTGCATATTTCAGGAACCCAGACGCACACAACATTAAATATACATCTTACAAGGTGGACTGCTGTTTCAAGAAAACTGGTACATTCACACACGCCATCTCAAAGCCTATTTGGACAGAAATCTGCACATTCATACTTCCCTGTCATTTATGATAGATTTATTCCAGATTTGTGATGAAGTGTTTATTGATTTGTCAATATATACATGGCATTGCACCGGCAGAGGCATGTACTGATAGGAACAATGCTATTTGATAATGTGCCATTCCGCCAGCTAATAAATTCAAATGGGGTTTGCACATAAACAGCGCAGCCAGCGCGGGAGCTCGTATATTTTCCTGTCACATGCAAAGCGACCTTAAATGGAGCCTACGGTCGTAATGGGCCGGTGCTGGCAAGCGCGACGAGTCAAAGGTGCGGTCTCCCAAGCGTGTGCACACGAGAATCCATCAGTCAGCGTGCGGGGAAGGCAAGGTTAAAAACCGGACACACAAGCGGGGGAGGGACCGGGGGGTGAACACGATTAATATCGTTCAGCAGCACTCCGAATTCCCTCGACTGCGCGTTAGCACCGATTTAATCTTTACTCTATTTTAGACACCCCGCCCTCCCCCCCGCTCCTTTCTCTTCCCCTAGCCACCTTTTTGGCGGGATAGGACGGACGAGGCTTTCAGACGTCCGTCAGGACCCCTTCCTCCTGGCCGTCCTCCACACATCCTGCCCGGCCGCCCATTTGAACCGGGGAGGTGGTTTTAATGTTGAGCGGATAATTTGCACGTTGGGATGAGTGAGAATTAATTGGCAGCCAGACAGCGACGCTTGCCTGTGGAACCTCCATTAGCGCTAATGGAGAGGCAGACCTGACGTCTCCCGCATTAATGCTAATGGAGAATCTGCTGACAGGAAAGGTGGTTTCCTCTAATACTGGCCAAGTGGGGCGTCAGTTGGTGGGTACATGTCTGTGTATTGCAGCGGTGGTGTTGAAGAAAGAAGAAGAAAAAAAGCGATGCATTTGTAAACAATAAAACAAAATAAATGTTTTTGTTTTTTTTAAATAAACGAGGGAAAGTGCACTTGTGGCAAACGTGTTATTTTACCAGAGCAGCGCATGAAATGGGGAAATGGCTGGAAATGTTTTTCCCCTGGAAACACGTCTATTATCACACATGACCTCCCCCTTCAAGAGTCAATTGTCTTTAAGAAGGAGGCAGGAATAGCAATCTTTGAACAAGAAAGCTCCATAAATCATACCTGTGACATATAAAGCAAACATAAAAAAACTAAAGTACAGCACTCTTATGTTGTCCAAAATACAGAAAGTTCTTTCATTTCTACTTGCCTGTGAATTAGTATAATACCACCTAGTGTCCTACCACCTTACACAGATTACATACAGTATATTGAAAAGGAATATAAATATAATATCTTTCTGAAACTTAGACTGCTATTTCTATATTTTAGTTTTGTTGAGATTATGCATTTATTATTATTAATTATGGATCTTGAGCCATGGTTTAAAAATAGCTCGCATGAACACTAGTGCTGAGTTAGCGACCTCAATATCTACTGTAGAAACTCTTGATTATGTTGCGATCTTCAGCGTTGAAATAAACTATGAATACCTTGCACATCTCTTTGAACACTTCTCATTGACCTTCATTAGTTAAGAGAGCCGCAATGCCCGTTCATGTACGTGCGCATGGGAAACATAAATGTTTTTGAATGAAACTCTGTACAACCAAGTGCAAATTCACTTTCAGCCATTTGTTTTGAGAATTGTTCAACAGTGTCTCTCACAATTATAACAATTATTTCCTAATTCAATTATAAAATTGAATTAGGAAGCAGGGCTAGGCATGTTGCAGTAGGTTTTAGCTTCCCAGGCAAAAAAAACCCTTTTAAAACCTTTATTCAACCAGGTAGGTCACCTGGAAACTTTTGCAGTGATGGCCTGGAAATTCAAAGCTGGCAGGGAATGTAGGGGCTTATTCAACCAATCAGAGGTCAGGGACAATCAGGTTTGTTGATGGACAGCAGAGGGCCAGTTTCTGTGGGAACTCAGGCTCCAGGGTTAAGCCAGTACATGTACTGTACCTGTTCACTCTACTACCACACCTGTACTGTACCTGTACTGTACCTGTTCACCCTGCTACCACACCTGTACTGTACCTGTTCACTCTGCTACCACACCTGTACTGTACCTGTACTGTACCTGTTCACCCTGCTACCACACCTGTACTGTACCTGTTCACCCTGCTACCACACCTGTATGGTACCTGTACTGTACCTGTACTGTACCTGTTCACCCTGCTACCACACATGTACTGTACCTGTTCACTCTGCTACCACACCTGTACTGTACCTGTTCACTCTGCTACCACACCTGTACTGTACCTGTTCACTCTACTACCACACGTGTACTGTACCTGTTCACTCTGATACCACACCTGTACTGTACCTGTTCACTCTACTACCACACCTGTACTGTACCAGTTCACCCTGCTACCACACATGTACTGTACCTGTTCACTCTGCTACCACACCTGTACTGTACCTGTTCACCCTGCTACCACACCTGTACTGTACCTGTACTGTACCTGTTCACCCTGCTACCACACCTGTACTGTACCTGTTCACTCTGCTACCACACCTGTACTGTACCTGTTCACCCTGCTACCACACATGTACTGTACCTGTTCACTCTGCTACCACACCTGTACTGTACCTGTTCACCCTGCTACCACACCTGTACTGTACCTGTACTGTACCTGTTCACCCTGCTACCACACCTGTACTGTACCTGTTCACTCTGCTACCACACCTGTACTGTACCTGTTCACTCTGCTACCACACCTGTACTGTACCTGTTCACTCTGCTACCACACCTGTACTGTACCTGTTCACCCTGCTACCACACCTGTATGGTACCTGTTCACTCTGCTACCACACCTGTACTGTACCTGTACTGTACCTGTTCACCCTGCTACCACACATGTACTGTACCTGTTCACTCTGCTACCACACCTGTACTGTACCTGTTCACCCTGCTACCACACCTGTACTGTACCTGTTCACTCTACTACCACACCTGTCCTGTACCTGTTCACTCTGCTACCACACCTGTACTGTACCTGTTCACTCTACTACCACACCTGTACTGTACCTGTTCACTCTACTACCACACCTGTACTGTACCTGTTCACTCTACTACCACACCTGTATGGTACCTGTTCACTCTGCTACCACACCTGTACTGTACCTGTTCACTCTGCTACCACACCTGTACTGTACCTGTTCACTCTGCTACCACACCTGTACTGTACCTGTTCACTCTGCTACCACACCTGTACTGTACCTGTTCACTCTGCTACCACACCTGTATGTTACCTGTTCACCCTGCTACCACACCTGTACTGTACCTGTACTGTACCTGTTCACCCTGCTACCACACCTGTACTGTACCTGTTCACTCTGATACCACACCTGTACTGTACCTGTTCACTCTGATACCACACCTGTACTGTACCTGTTCACTCTGCTACCACACCTGTATGGTACCTGTTCACCCTGCTACCACACCTGTACTGTACCTGTACTGTACCTGTTCACCCTGCTACCACACCTGTACTGTACCTGTTCACTCTGATACCACACCTGTACTGTACCTGTTCACTCTGATACCACACCTGTACTGTACCTGTTCACTCTGCTACCACACCTGTACTGTACCTGTTCACTCTACTACCACACCTGTACTGTACCTGTTCACTCTGATACCACACCTGTACTGTACCTGTTCACTCTGCTACCAGTACCTGTTAAATTTTCTTATGTTTAGATTTTTTTGTAGGTAGGAACAACATCTATGAGTGGTCCCAACCTGTTGTACGAGTCATGTAAACAATGCCTTCTTTTAATTTCCTATGGAGAGGCTTCCAGCGCATGTCAGCTCACCTGGCGCACAGAACTTGGATCACATTTTCAAACTAGGCGTTGCCGATCAAGATATGAGTATGAATAAAGATTCAGCAACCTCATTGCTTATTTATCACCTCTAATGTTTGAGAATATAGAATGTTTATCAGCGGTCCTCTATATTATTATGTTTTGCCAAAAACCAATGAAGCACAGTCTGATAGTCAGATGGCGTGGTAGTGATACGTGGTAGACATCCCTTGTTTATTGGCCATCTATCCGACAGAACCCACCTACAGCATCATATACACTGTATTATAGCGTAACGCCCCGGAGGTGGACTGACACATCTGTAGGTTTAGGAAGCTGACTAATTTATGCATGCTTCCAGACACTGTTGCGCCGGGGCTGTTGCCTGTGGGGCGACGATGCTCCCGGGGAGATCAAGTGCCTCCTGTCATTTGGGATCTTGTCAGGGGGGTGCCAGGTCCAGAGGGTGGGCGGGAGGTCGCTCCCAGACCCCCTCGGTGTCCGCACGCCAGCTGGCCCGGTCCTGAGAGCGCTGTGAGCACTGCAGCTGCTACCAGTCACATCTCATTTCTCTGGCTCAGTAGCCATGGTCAGCGGTGACCTTGGGCTTGCCCCCTCTCTCTCACTCTCTTTTTTGCCCCATCTCTCTCTTTACCTTCTCTCTCTTTCTTTTTGCCCTCTCTCTGTCTTTACCCACACCACACCCCCCCCCCCCCGTCTCTCTCTCTTACACGTGGGGTGTGAGATATTTTGTGCTGGGCAGTAGGCCTGTGTTGGTTTGGAGGGTTGGATATACACAGTGTGTAAATGTTAATTAAAGAACATCAATCTCTCCTTCTCTTTTTTTATCTTTTACCGAAGACACGTTACTCTCTCGGTTTTCCTAATTAATAATGTCATTTGATTGTATTTGATATGCAGTAAGACTGTTACTGCTATGTGCTAATAAATATGTACAAAAATAAATAAATAAATATATATATATATATATATATATATATATATACACAAAAATTTACAATTATAAGCCATTTTACTAACTCTTTTGCTTGGAAAAAGGAACTCATTTTTACCCAAAGAGAACATTAGTGTAATTTCAGGAAATTTGATCCGTGAAGGACAAAAATGTACCTCCACCATCACTTTATTTTTCAACACACATGCGCACATATACTATGTTATGAATTTTGAATATGAACAGATCAATGTGCATAATATAGTATCACCGGTTGGCAGCCCAAGACAGGCAATTAACAGGCAGTGAACGGTGTGGCAAATGAGAAGAGTGTCCTCCTGCCAACCTGCAGCTCCACGTCAGAATAAGGGAGAAGATGATCTCTCCGCACACACACTGTAGGGGGACTGAGAGGAAACAAGGGGAGTGTGTACTGGCCCCTAATGGAGGTTACAGTGTACATCACTTCAGTGCTGAGGAAAGTTAATTACCTCTCCTTTTTCTCCTCTTTCTCATTCTTTTCCTCTGTCTGTCCTCCCCTTTCTCCCCCCTAGCCTCCCTGTCTGTCTGTTTTTTGGGGTGGGGGGGGGAGGGTTGGACTCCTAAGTGTCTAGCAGTCAGATGGCACTCTAGAGAGTCTTTTGTTCTGAATGGGCGAAAAATTGTACCCGCAAAATAGAGATTCCCAGCCCGATCAATTCCCTCTAACAACTCTATTGATTAGCTGCAGTAACATTTTTCATTTATTAATTATGAAGAAGATGTTCTTGGGATTTCTCGGTCTGTCTCTCTCTGTGTCTCTCCCCTCCTCTCTCTCTCTGTCTCTCTCCCTCCCTCTCTCTCTCTATCATTCTCTCTGACGCTCTCTCTAGTCTATCTTTTTCTCATTCACTCTTTCTTGCCCTCCTTCTCTGCACTCGTTCCCTTTCTCTTTAACTCAAGGCAAGTTTGGCCAACATCACCCGGCCTCCTGTTCTTTCACCATAAATGGTAAATGGTTGCGCGCCTTTATCCAAAGCACTGTACAATTTATACTTCTCATTTACCCATTCATACACACAGTCACACACCAATGGCAAGGCACCAACCAGCTTGTAAGGAGCAGTTGGGTGTAAGGCGTGTTGCTCAGGGACACTTTGACGCACCCAGGGCGGAATCGAACTGGCAACCCTCTGACTGCTCTTACCACCTGAGCCAATGTCGCCCCCTGATAGGGAATTAATCCAAAATGGCCACCCCGATATGATATCACAGAGGGGAAGAGACATGTCTCTGCCTATCCTCTCTCTCAGCGTAGCACCACAGGCCTGCTTCACAGCCGTGATCATGAGCTACGCTCGTATTGATCCGCAATCTGTTCTTTTTTTTACCATATTAAGGGTTGTTCTACTTTTCAAGTGTTGCCATTATCATCGAAGGAAGTGGCCCCTCTAACAAAGCTTCCAACTGTGATGGTTATGTTGTGCCTTAGATTCACATTTCTGTGCGCGTGTGTGTGGCTCTTCTACTGATTTTAAAAGTTTTAGCTCTTTTCATATGTGCTGCATGTTGGCACACAATAGAAACCACAGTGATGTCTGATTTCCCCTGTTTCCTCAGCAAAGGTTGCAGTTTCCCTCTTTAAACTTTCTTTTACCCATTTATTTACTGAATTTTGGACTCCAAACATTATGTATCATAATGGATAGAAAAGCAAGATGCATGAAACAGATACAACCTTAACTGATGTTCCACCTGCATAGATTATACTATGGTGTACTCTCAGTGAGCACTTTATTAAGCATTTTTTAGCTGTAGCATATCCACTTAGAGGTTTTACATGCTGTGTGTTAAGAGATGCTCTTTTGCACACCACTGTTGTAATGTGTGGTTATTTGGGTTACTGTCACCTTCCTGTCAGCTTTGACCAGTCTGGGCTTTCACAGGAGATCAGCGGTTTCTGAGATACTCAATCCACCCTGTCTTGCATCGGCAATCATTCCACGGTCAAAGTCCCTTGGATCACATTTCTTCCACATTCTAACATTTGGTCTGATAAACAGCTAAACCACTTGACTACATCTGCTTGCTCTTATGCATTAAGTTGCTGCCACATGATTGGCTGATTATAAATTTGCATTAACAAGCTGGTGTACAGGTCTACTTAATACAGTGATCATTGAGTGTATATTACTGTAACAAATAGTTGTGAAAATGATATGTGTTTTCACCAAAACTGCAGCAATGTTTCTCTTTACCCACAGTGCAGTCTCCTCTCTATATATAGCAATGACAAATGCTATAGTGTCTTTTTAACACATTCGTATTGCCATCTCAAATATAAATAGAAAAAGCCAGCTTGCATGCGCTACGTTTTAGCATTGATTTTTCAGATATTTTTTGCTCAGCATTCACAGTCTTGTTTGTGACAGAAAAGGGAGGAAAAAGCAGTTGTATATTTAGCACAGGGCAGCTTTGAGAAAAAAAGGTGTTATTCCCAAGGCCTCTTTTTGTACTTTAAACAGGAATCTGGGCCATTTTCTGAAGAGCGTCTCGATGTACTGCTGGCGATGTGACGATGTCAGGACTTCACTTTGAGGGGTTTACAAGTTTCAACCACTTTCCTTTTCCCCATACACCTCGAGCCGGCCATGATAACAGAGGCTACAGAATGCTCCGATTATACTGTACGTAGGAGAAGATGTGTAATTGAGAAGTGAGAAGACGGTAATCTATTTTATATTTCACTAAACTCTTTCCCTAAAACTTTCAGATATATTCCTCCAGTGGCTTGACAGGAACTGACGCTGATGTTTAATTGCCAACAAAGAATCAGCACAAAGAATCTGAGTCAAAATATTGTTCTATACTTCAAAATACTGCGCTTCTGGGGGGGTTTTTTCGTGTTAAAGGACATATAAAAGATACTGGCTAAAGCTATAATCCACATCGAAGATTACAAGCAGAAAAAGCAACATCAAAAAAAACGAAATGTTAAAGTAAATAAAAACAAAATAACACATTTATTCTTATTCTTATTTTTGTTATTATCTTTATAACAACAATTATTGCAATAATAATAATAATAATAATAATAATAATAATACATCTCTGTTCTTTCTCGCTGTGTTGTGCCATGATTGTGAATTCTGCTGACACCTCCACAGTTTCCATGGCAACCTCAGAAATGGAGGCCGTATCTGCTCAAGCCTCAATGACGTATCAGGGGCTTGGACATCTGAAGATTAGAAAATCATATCAGAGCCGCTCAGGGACATTTCTGAATCTGCCTGCTCCCTTATCTAAGCAGCGAGAACGCAGAAATATATTTTAACCCCCCGATCAATTGATCAAATGTGGTATCTGTAGGCCTCTGGTTATGACAAGGCCTCACTGACAGGGCCTGGGGCAGTTTGGGCTGTCAATCAGACTGGGGACAAATGCCTTATGAGGTCTGCTAAAGGAGCACTTCTTAATAACGGTCACGTAGAACAATGTCTTTGTTGTTGTTGTTTGTGTATATTGACTACTTAATTTGTACAGGCGCGATTACACCAATTACGGAAGGTTATCTTTCACAAGTGAGTTTGGTGGAAAAATATAACTTTTCTGTTACTTGTAAAAAATAATCGTATTATAAATGTTCTTCGGGTCCAGTATGGTCTGAGAACAGTGTCTTCACAAAACCTACTGCGGTTAACCAATTCCGTTAACTAATGCATGACATTCTGAAATAATCAACACAGCTTGATTAAATGCTATGAAGCTGAATAAACATTATGAGGAGTATGTTTATACAGTGCATGCCTGATGTCATGCAGTATACGTAGATGGCATTTTACAGCGGACGATGAGTCTGGAGGTTGAATAAACTAGTCTCAGCTAAGATAGAAGCTACTAGTTTACTTAGTTTGCTGCTAGTCGGTCATGATTCTTAAAGCTAGCGACTTCAAATAATCTGGGCACAGGTAATTACTGGAAAGCTTCTCAAACGCTCCTTCTGTCAAAACATCTTTCTGTTTCATAAATCCTGCCTGAGGGAAGTTAAGTTGAGTGAGCCGGTTCGAATGTTATCACTCGATTGATCGATGGGCGCTATCAGCCCCATATATATGGGTTAGTAGGGGCCTACTACGCCTACTACTAGGATCAGAAAGCCGTAATCATCTATTCACAGCGAATGTCTTCTCTCTGAACTGGGGGAACGTGGACGAATTCGCCTGCGGGGACAGATGATTGGACGAGCCGAATGAGAGAGGGAGTTGGATGTATACAGCCCCACTGTGTTCACCAAATGTATCAAAAGTTGGTTGGCTGGGAAATCAAGGTACAGCTTATCATGTTGAAAACAGCTCATCACATGTTTGCGTATGTTAACACATTAGCAGACTGACACGTACTGCACATGCTTCTATACTTTTGACAGAAAAAGTTTGTAGAAAGAGGTTTGCTTTTTTTCAATGTGTCCTACATTTGCAAATGACATTATACATATTTGCTAATTGTGTTTAATAGTTACAAATAGTGTCTTACATTGATGAATGGTTTATTGTTTACTGTATGTTTGCATTATATTGGAAAATCTATCTCCCAACAAAACCATTCAGACCTGCAGGCTTGCTAAAGCAGCAAGATTGTACCACTGAAATATTTTGGAGAAAAAATACTGAACAATATTTACACATTTATAATTCATAAAGATTCAACATCAATGACCCTCAATTTGAGGGGCTCAAACATATACAACAGACCTTTCTCCCAAATTAGAATGCAAACCACAGCGTAGCACAATTGCGATGCTCCTTGTACGTTTGCTATGAATCCCCACTGCCTTGTAATTACAACGGCCTCTGTTCCAGCCCCGGCAGAGAGGCATGTGGCACGGAAGTTCTCCGCACCGGAGCCATTCATTTCCCCGGGAGATGTATTTCCTCCGTCTAGGAGCGTCTCAGGAAGTCGGCGTGTGATGAGCCGACCGTGCCGCTCCGTTATTGCTTAATTAATCACGCCGGACTTAATAGATAAGTTCCTGGCTTCATCTTCGGCCGGCCATTCCTCCTCGCGAGCGATAGCAGCGTGAGATGGAATGTTCCTTTCATATTAGGCCATTTAGAAGGTGACAGATGGGACGGGTCCGTTCTTCCTGCAGTGAAAGTGTGTTTCCTCTGAATTGCATCATTTGCCATAGTTACCATGCGTGGCATTGACGAGGTGAGTGAGTGTGTATGAGTGTGTGTGAGTGTGCGTGTGCATGTGTGAGTGACTGAGTGTGTGTGAGTGAGTGTGTATGAGTGTGTGTGAGTGAGTGTGTATGAGTGTGTGTGAGTGAGTGTGTATGAGTGTGCGTGAGTGCATGTGTGAGTGACTGAGTGTGTGTGAGTGAGTGTGTATGAGTGTGTGTGAGTGAGTGAGTGTGTATGAGTGTGTGTGAGTGAGTGAGTGTGTGTGTGTGCGTGTGCATGTGTGAGTGATTGAGTGTGTGTGAGTGAGTGTGTATGAGTGTGTGTGAGTGAGTGTGTATGAGTGTGTGTGAGTGAGTGTGTATGTGTGTGTGCGTGAGTGCATGTGTGAGTGATTGAGTGTGAGTGTGTGTGTGTGAGTGTGAGTGTGTGTGAGTGTGCATGTGTGAGTGAGTATGTGTGTGTGCGTGAGTGCATGTGTGAGTGATTGAGTGTGTGTGAGTGAGTGTGTATGTGTGTGTGCGTGAGTGCATGTGTGAGTGACTGAGTGTGTGTGAGTGAGTGTGTATGAGTGTGTGTGCGTGAGTGTGTGTGAGAGTGTGAGTGAGTGTGAGTGTGTGTGAGTGTGCGTGTGCATGTGTGAGTGACTGAGTGTGTGTGAGTGTGTGTGAGTGACTGAGTGTGTGTGCACCAGTGAGTGACTGCGTGTGTGTGAGTGAGTGTGTATGAGTGTGTGTGAGTGATTGAGTGTATGTGAGTGTGTGTGTGTGTGAGTGTGTGAGTGACTGAGTGTGTGTGAGTGAGTGTGTATGAGTGTGTGTGAGTGAGTGAGTGTGTGTGTGCGTGAGTGCATGTGTGAGTGACTGAGTGTGTGTGAGTGAGTGTGTATGAGTGTGTGTGCGTGAGTGCATGTGTGTGAGTGACTGAGTGTGTGTGAGTGAGTGTGTATGAGTGTGTATGAGTGTGTGTGAGTGACTGAGTGTGTGTGAGTGAGTGTGTATGAGTGTGTGTGAGTGTGCGTGTGCATGTGTGAGTGACTGAGTGTGTGTGAGTGAGTGTGTATGAGTGTGTGTGAGTGAGTGTGTATGAGTGTGTGTGAGTGAGTGTGTATGAGTGTGCGTGAGTGCATGTGTGAGTGACTGAGTGTGTGTGAGTGAGTGTGTATGAGTGTGTGTGAGTGAGTGAGTGTGTATGAGTGTGTGTGAGTGAGTGAGTGTGTGTGTGTGTGAGTGCATGTGTGAGTGACTGAGTGTGTGAGTGAGTGTGTATGAGTGTGTGTGAGTGAGTGTGTATGAGTGTGTGTGAGTGAGTGTGTATGAGTGTGTGTGAGTGCATGTGTGAGTGATTGAGTGTGTGTGAGTGTGTGAGTGTGAGTGTGTGAGAGTGTGAGTGAGTGTGAGTGTGCGTGTGCATGTGTGAGTGAGTATGTGTGTGTGTGTGAATGCATGTGTGAGTGACTGAGTGTGTGTGCCCCAGTGAGTGACTGCGTGTGTGTGTATGTTCACACTCAACGTGGATAGTGCATGGCCTCCCCTCTTGGCGCAGAGCTCAGTGGGTACCCCGCTCAGGCCGGTGGGAGGCGGACTCCGCCCACGCGTTTTCGCGGGACGCTAAGTAACTGGGCCGCCGGTTGTTTTCGCAGAAACGGTCTGACCGGAGAGGCGAGCACTATAACCTTGCCAGGGAGAGTGTTAGACCTCTAAAAATAAATCTGATTACTGCTGCTACCATAGCGCCCGGAGGCAGCTGGAATGAAAGTATTGATGAGCGGAGCCAAGGCTTGGAGGCAACATCACGCCAGTAAAACAGCCACTGGCCGGAGGCCATAGTAAACCTATTGATCCACAGCACACCCCATCTCGATGTGGCACAATGAGATCTGAGCCGCGAATCAGCCAATTCCCACCTCGCAGACAGAGGCCAGCCATTCCGCTTGTGTCGGCTTGGGTCCTTACGTAGATACTGAATACCCCGTCCGCCATTTTGCCCTCCGAATCTCTTACGCTCCATTTCCACTGCTCTGTTCCGCGTGCTCCCGTTTCTCTCCCTCTTTGCAAGTCCAAACAGTGGATCGCTAGTTTTTGGTAGTTTCCAGTTTGTTGCATTGTTCACTGTGGTGTGAGTAAAAGTTCCTGGAAAGAAACAAAAACGAGTGCAGGTTTGATGCAAGGCTGATGTAGGCGGCAATGTATGGGCCTAGTAGCCTAGTGGCAATACCATCTGCACAGCTTTTGGGCCCTTGAGTAAGGCCCTTAACCCCTCTTTGCTACAGGGTGGAATGTTCCCTGCTTAGTTAAATCAACTGTAAGTCGCTTTGGATAAAAGCGTCAGCTAAGTAATAAATTATATAAGTCTGCAGGCCCTGGTGGCCTGGGTCTGGCCCTCATGGTCAGGAGCTAATTCGTGTATGAGTAGTTTGCCTAAATTAGCGTATAAAATCCAGCATTTACCCCACATCTGGAGGTAACCTATGTGTGGACATTGAGCCAAAGATCTGTGCTGTTTTTTAATGTTTTAGAAATTCTTGGTGGTTGGTGGTACTCTGTGACCTGAAGTACCCTTTAAACCTAACCCCGGCCTCACATACTCCACAAAAAAAACAGCTTTGAGCTTTCATCAAACGGCAAAGAGTCATCCGAGAATAAAGGTGTCAAAACGGAAAATTCTTCTCGGATGGAAACGATGCTAATAACAAAAACAAAATGTCATCCTCTCCCAAGTTAAATACTGGAGAGACAGGAGTAGTTTCAGGTCTTTAAACTGTTGCGTGGACGGTAGTCTTTGAAAGAATGTGCGTGCCAACCCCGGCAGTATTTGAGACCTATCGATTCACACCGGTGTTGTTGTGCTCACGTTGCTGCTCCGCTACCTCTTACCCCCTGCACCGCGCGGGACTGCCAAAGCACACATCCATCTCCCGCGTACACCCCGGCAATTAAGAGCCCGGCCGTGAGAAGCACCATCGCCACAGCTTTCAACACGGGGGCGTATTGATCTGCGATTTTTGCCACATTACGGGGAATTGGGGTGGGTGTCCGGAGGTGTTTAGAGTTGTAATCGTACGCGAGGTGGGTTCGCTGTGGAGGCCCGGGAACGCCGGCTCGCCGGGGGTTTTGGGATAGACCGCCGAGAGACTGGGGGTGGCAGGGCTTCCTTCTCACAGTTCATCTTGCGGTTCACAGCTTGCGGTTAAAGAGCTCTTCTGGGTGGAGACCGGTCCTGCGCAGTGGATGTGTTTACACTGAAGACCGGGAGGGAGAATTGTTTTCTAGGACTGTTCAAACAAACGCTGACGCTCCGCCAATCTTTTTCGTCAGGTTATTGTCTGTCTTCTTCACTTACCTTGGTGGGAGGCGAAGAGGGAAATCTAAACTGACCAATAGCAATTGCACCTGTGGAGATGGCAGGGAAACATGTTGTTTTCCGTGAGCAATAAAGCACTTGGGAAGGCGGCTGTGTGTCTGAATGAGGATTGTGGTCGAATGTTTGCTGTGTTGCCATGTAAACGGTTTGAACGTTTGCTGCGTTGCCATGTTCACGGTTTGAACACGAGCGTGCTGCCATGTTCACGGTTTGAACGCGAGCATGCTGCAGCTCACCACCAGCTGAAGAAGGTTCTTGTGGTACCTCCCTCCCCCCCACGCCCATTCAGAGTCGACCTCATCGACAGTCCATTGTGTTGACCTTCGCACAGACAGTTTGTTTTTGAGTCTTTCCTGCCACCGTGCCCTGCACTGAATCAAAGCCGACATTTTTATGGTGCTTACAACAGCAGGGACACATGAGTGATACCTTCTGGCCTCCTTGTGGCAAAGTAGAAATTACTCTTAAACCTGATCCTGAGATCAATATAGCCTTCCTACGAACCGCGGGGAGGTAGGAGGGGGGGCTCGGGAAGCCATCAAACAATGTCAACAAAAAAACAGAAATTCACTGATTACTCTCCTTCAGCGAGAAGCTTTCTGTCGTTACAAACGGTCGTCTCCGTGAAGCGGAAGAGTGGGGATGTGTTTTTACAGGAATGGCATCCGCTCTTAGAAATGAGGAAGTGGAACCCTCTTGGCAGCTCCTGTGTCTCGGGCCTGAATATTTGATTGGTGGTTTGATTGTTGGTACAATTTTGGAGCACTGTGAACTTACAGTGCAGAATGTGGGTCCACTCTGCTCTGGGTGAACAGCCCTGGCAGAATAACAGCTTGGCACACGCTGGAGTGGGTTTATACCTCTGTAAAGATTTCATGACAGGGAGCTCAGCTGATTGGAATAGACAAGTGAGAACATCTCCTCCCTGGATGGAGTGGGAGAGAGCTACAGACTCCTTGAGTACAGGAGTGCGTGGCATTATCGTGTGTTTTGAGATGTGTGTCTGAAACCAGAGGGTAAATTACCTGCCATCTCCTTATGTGTTTTCACCTTAACTCAGTGACCAACTCTGCTCCAAGAAGTCAGTTGAGGGAAGTTAACTGTTCACTAAAATGCTTGAATTGACCAATTAACTGCTGGGCAGCACCAAATGCCAAAGCACTTGGGATTCTTCAGGATGGGGGATCGCTGCCTCAAGGTGTAGCATGTCGCAAATATCCAGAGAACATGTCGAAAGGCAGCCACTGAAACTTACCATACTGTGCTGCACAGCGAGGTGTTTCCCCAGGGCAGACGGAAAAGATAAATAAATGAAGACTATTGAAAGAGTATTGCTGTACATTTAGGAGAAACCAGTGAGCCATGTAACATCACAAAAACATGAAATTAAAAGTTGATAAAGTTGATATTTATAGGGATCATCGTGACCAGATGTTATCCTGATATATTGCATGAAGGTCTGCTGGTCTGTCTGTGTTTGTGAGCATTTTCTATTTCTGTCTGTCCTAACAATGACTTATGAAACATTGCCAGGAGCTATATTTTAGTTGCAGAGATATACAAAAATACTGCCTTGAAATATCTGTGAAATCTGAACTTTATATATAGGGCCTCATTGGCACCTAATTTTCCTGGTAAGTGCATCCAGGTATTAGTCACCGAACAGGGTTACAAAATATGATTTGCTCCCTAGATGATACCATATTTCATGTGGGATTGCCTGGCTTCCTGTCACGGCTGAAAACTTAGAGATAGTTTACAATAATATACGGCCTCCTTAACAGCTGGGCCAACGATTGCGCAAACAATGTTGGGGTGGAAAAATGTGGGCAGCGGACAGGAGGTTAATAGAGCCCTGGTCCTTTTTTTAATTGAAAAAGGGAGTCAGGGACTGGTGGAGTGAGGAGTGGTGGCGTTATTACCGGCCATAAGTAAGCTCTCAGAGATCTACTGTTTGCTGGTGAGGAGGTTAATGAAGATTCCACCATAACAGCAGGTTGTAGACATGAGGGTTAACTATTTCCCTTGCTCCCTGTGCCCCCCTCCCTGGGCCCACGTGATCCCGAGAAGGCCAGGCCATCCATCTCCCGTCCTGGGAGAAGGACACTGACGGTTCAGGCCGGTCTGCGGGAAGCCTGCGTGCTGGGCTGCGTCTCGGCAGGTCTGCCGGCCGCACAAACACTTGGATCATCGAATGTGCTCGACCAATCGCACGCATGTAGGGCACACAATACTATCGAGCGCTAGGAGGCGGAGAAAAAACGGAAAAGACAATACTGATGGACCTGGAGATTTTAAGATAAATATTTTTTAACAAATACCACCATTTATACACCGTCTGACTCTGATTAGTGTTAAAGCAAAGCCTTTCTGCGGTTTAAAATATGAAACCCAGAGTTCATTAGATGCGGTAGGAAGTAATACGGTTCCGTAGAGTGCCTGGGTGCAGCCGATAATCCTAACACGGATCTGAACTGTTGTTTTTACTCACCCGGAGAGTAATGTCAGAATCCCATATGAGCACTCCACAAGTTCCCATCCTTTATTAATGCTAAGAAGAATGCTTAGAGCATTAATAATTACTTTTTTTCATTTCAGCAAAGAGCAAAGCGTTCCCCTAATTTCCGTCTATGAAAGAAAACTCGTTCAGCGCAATCACTTCCTTGTAGTTTATTAGCACCCCCGTTCATTAATCTACCTCTCAAAATACCACAGACGCAATTATGTATTAATGAAATTCCCATCTCCTGCCTGAAAGTTCTTAAACGAGTCACAGTAGTATAAACATTAACATTAGCTGAGGCATCAGCCGCTGCATTTCAGACGAGCCTCTCGAGGTGATGACATGGGCGTGGCGGCAAATAGACACGGGGTGAGTGGCTAAATATCTCGCTGGACACACCGGAGAATATTGACTCTAGATATTAACACGATTTTAATGTCTAAGATCTCCACCAACCTGCCAATGAAAAGAGAAGTATATCATTTGATTACCTGAATAACACGTTTTCACTACAATGCCAATGATTATCCTGGGAGCTTGTATTTCTCCATTAGTAAACTCAGCACAGTTTTCTAATTTTTAAAATTGTATTGCTTGGAGTTTTCAGTCTATACAACAGTTTAGAAATGAATCCTTTCTCTCTTTGGAATCCATTTTTGCACACCAGCTCTGTGTTTCCTCAGTGACTGATCCTGTCAATATTCTTAATTCTTAAAATAACATCTGGTTTCAGATTAAAATGCTAATCTTTAAGGGCAACTTCTTTCAAACTAGACAACCCAGTATAAGTGTCCATTGGATTTGGTGTTTATTATCAACTTTAACCCTCCTATTATGTTAAGATGTTATAACTGCTTTTATGTTTGGGGTCTAATTGAGCCCAACAGTTTACATAAACACTCATATGGGAAATTGTACATGCCATCAGTATAATTTATGAATAGGTAATACATTTATTTTTTGTTTGGTGTTTATAATGATTTAAATTTATTATGATAAAAATCCCCTTTCACAGAGATGGCATAGCCATATAAATATAACTTTCCCTTTCCTATTTTTTTTTAAAAGGAGAAAATAGGTCAGATGTGAAAAAGTTGTATAGAAAGCTATATGGGGCTATATGGGCCATCAGTTGTGTGTTTGATACCATGGATGTGAACAACAAACTGTTTATTTGTAGAAAAGTATGAAAGTCATACTCATATTTGTGTAATAATATCTCCATTTATTACAATTATATTGTTTATATCTGCAACTTATTCTGAGATTAGCTAACTCAACTATGTGCTCAGAACTGGTCAGAATCATAGTGACATACAATATATGTAAATATATTATTATAAATAATAATAGAAAATTGTACAACTGATCATTTTCAGGGAAATACCTTGAATGCTCTTTTGGGTTTTGATAGCTTTGTATTGATTAGTCTGCGCAATGTGTTATATTTAGTTAACTGGACATCAGATTCCTCATTGAAAGGACCTGTTGCTTTGATTGAATCATCTGCTTGGTTAAATGGAATAACATTTATTGAATATTGACTCTCTTATACGCTCTACACAGGATGTTCGGTCCTGCAGAGGTTTAATGCATGTGTCTGATGCATGGGAGCATGTGACTGAGAGAGCGTGAGGGACAGGCTTAAGATCATAGTGCAGAATACGCTGCCAGGCACAACATACAGAGTAACGTGTTCAGTGTTGAATCAACTCTTACAGAGTGCGTAAGGTCCCTATTGGTCTCATAAACTCACTGAAGAGTTTATTAGGTATACCTGTAGGCCAGCTTGTTAATGCACATATTGAATCAGCCAATCATCTGGCAGCAACTAAATGCATATAAGCATGCAGACGTGGTCAAGAGGTTCAGCTGTTTTTTAGACCAAATGTCACAATAGGGAAGAAATGTGATTTAAGTGACTTTGACCGTGGAATGATTGTCGGTGCCAGACTGGGTGGTTTGAGTATCTCAGTAACTGCTGATCTCCTGGGATTTTCACACACAACAGTCTCTAGAGTTTGCAGAGAATGGTGCAAAAAACAAAAAAACATCCAGTGAGCAGCACTTCTGCGGGCTGAAACGTGTTTGACGTGAAGGTGACAGTAACGCAGATTACAACAGTGGTGTGCAGAAGGGCATCTCTGAACACACAACACATCAATCCTCTCAGTGGATAGGCTACAGCAGCAGAAGACTTAATAAGTCTAAAAAATAAGTAATAAATACCCAATAAAGTGCTGTCTGACTGTATGTACTCTGTTAAATTTGAATTAACACTGGACATTTCACTCCGAGCCTTCAGTTGCTCCTGGATTTCTTGTCCAGGGCCTCTGACTGAAGGGGATTACTGTAGGGGGTTAGTATGTATAAATCTAAGCATAATCAGTTGTCAGAAATATCTGTTCTTTTAGACACTCAACTGTTTCATCCAGTGAGTGACAGCTGTTTGTCCCTCTGAGGTTTCTCATAGTCAGACAAGAAGGTGGATTTTTAAAAAGTTGATTCCGGTTACAGAGAACATTGTTTCTCTGAGATTCTGAGATATTGTGAGAAAACACTTGTAGATGCAAGGAAATGAATACCAAAGCAAAGATATTATATTTATTCAACGAAATGTGAAATCAACTGAATGCTTTCAAAATTTCAAACACATCTGATCCAATTTTGCAATAGTTTGAAAATGTTATTCACAAGTTCTTATTTAAAACTCAGCATGTCAAATCTTAATTTCTTTATTTTTCTTTGTATACATTTTAAAGTCAATATTCATGGTACACCATGCACCCACACCAGCAGCTGCAGCCCACCTGCAGTGTGATCCCAACCAGGACGGGTTAGACGGTCCCATGCTCAAATATAACAGGAGCATCACATCACTTCTGTACCTACAGGAGTGTGAAATTAGACACTATGGGAGAAACAGGATTCCCTGTATGGTTTAAATTTGAAGACAGCTACATGAAGATGTCTGAGAAACAATATAGCTGGAGGAGACATTGGAAAGACAAGTAGAAAGTTGCATCACATTTCTCTGACTACATGGAACTATTCAGACAAATACTTTAATTCACTGTTAGCAGTAACTATGTCTTACTAAGGCCGTATTTAGCCAGCAGGTCTTGATGCCTTGCTTGACGCTTGAATCAACCTACTTGCGTACACGAGGGTTTGGTTACCGAAACGAAAGTAAACAACCAGCCGGCACTTTATCGCTATTTGAAATGAGACCAAAATAATAATTTTAACATTTTAAGGTGGTGAAGAAAGAGGAGAGCCCTTGCTGCAGCCTGGGCGTATGTGCCAGTTGTGCACGTGACAGTAAAGTTATACGTCATTAAAATGCGGAAAAGTATAATATTGTCGCATTTTCAATGACAGGGAGGGAATATCCGATCTGTCCGTTTAGATGGCAGCCGCATTGTAGATATCCGATTAATATCAGATTTATTTCCACATATGATTGAGGCCTGAAACAGATGTGAGAATATCCGATTCCGTGTGTTTACACGTTCATAATACATATCCGATCTGTGCCACATGTGAGCAAAAAAAATGGAATTGGTTTTACCGGGCAGTGTAAATGCGGCCTAAGACATGCGGCCTTACAAAGATCTAGGTTTGTGTCCAGCATCTGTTACTCATCTACAAGAATTGACATTAGGAGTGTGACATCAGCGTTTCTTTTCTTATCTTCTGTCCAGTCACATGCATGATTCAGCTAATGTGCAAACACTTGTACTCTTGTAATAACTTGATAAACTGGTTAAACATCTATTCAGTTCTTTACTGACTCACAGTGAAGTCAGATGTTTACACGCAAGACTTTTTGACTTTTGGTTTTGTGGTTTTCAATAGGAAAGTTTGACACAAAGGCAAAGCAATGATTTATGAAGGCCCTGTTTGATTAGTGGGCCTTACATTTAGCAAAATATTTGCTGATACGCTCAGTACCATGGCACCATTAGGAAGTTTGCTGCAAAAATATGCTTGCTTTTTTCACTGTAAACATTGCAGTGTAATTAATGTAGATGTACTGTGTGTATATGCAATTACAGTTTTAAATTAATTTCAGTCAAATTATTTTTGTGTTCCATAAGAAAATTAAGAAGATTTTGAAATGAAAAACAAGAGAGCGCATTTCATTGGATGGTGTTAGCGCACAGTAAGTGAACCTAGCATTCTGAGCCATTCTGTGGCTGCCATGCCAACCCTCAATAACTCTCCACTGAGAGTATGGCTGAAGGCTGGCGGGGAGCAACTGCAGATGCATAAGCGGTTTATGCTTCTAACACAACACTGTCTCTAGAGTTATTTATGTAGTGTATATGAGTGCGTGCTTTGCTTCACCGGGCTTAGATTCAGTACAACACCCGCAGCAGTTCCCCCGTACTTTATGGAGAGCTTAGATCACATGCATAGTGATATTTTTTGACATGCATATCGACATTTCTCTGCGCCTGGACCTCGAGAACCACCGACAGCTCGCCCTGGTCTCCTGCTTTGTCTCCTGCATTAACTGTTTATGGATCTAGCTTTTTTTTCTCTCTCAGAAAGATCTGGAATCCAGCTTTTCCCAGCCCTTTGCATTAGAAAGGAAAATTGATTTTTTTCAGAGGTTATGGAAAAATTAGGGGGCCCCATCTTTCAAATGGAGAGAAGAAAGCGCTCCCGTCGCAGGGGGAATATTTGAGCAGATATGAACGAGGCGACGCCCTGTGATGCTGTGAGAGGTTAATAGAATAGCCAACCTTCATCAGTGGGGTGCGCTGAAAATTAGGCCGTAAGAGTTCACGTATAATTCAATCGCTAATTACCCCGGCCGAGATTACAATTTCTGTGGCTGACAGGCAGTGTCTACTTGTCAAATATTCTGCAAAAAGAAATCAATATTTTATCATCTTTTCGCATTACTCCATATCAGGCCCATGTGGGGAGTAGGCTATGGGGAATGAAAGGGGGGGCTGTTCCGGGACTTATTCCTGCAACCAAAGTGGCAGTTCTCGCTCTGTCACATATCTCCCCCTCTCTCTCTTTCTCACTCCCTCGCTCTTTCTCACACACACATACACACACACACACACTCGCCTGACCTTACACCTTGACCAACAGGTATCATCAGCTGCTTGTGAGGTGGTACCGGACAGGAGGGGATGTAATTGCAGTCTCAATAACATTCATTTTAAACATTTTAACTGCCAAAGCATTGCCTTTAACACCAGCCATATCTAAATCTCTAATAGTTTTTGTTGTCCCAAAGATCCAGGTTTTCAAGGACCTGGCTGTACTAGCGGGCCACTGCTGTGCAGTACGGCAGGTTTCCCTCCTGCAGAAACAACATGTTCCAGGAGACCGGAACAGATGTGAACAGAGGCTGCCCCAGATTCTCCTACTTTACAGGAAGTGCCTTCCCTCCAACCCAGCAGCCATCCTAACATGCACCCTGCTCCTGCCAAATGGCTGAAGCTAAGCTGGCGTGGGCTTCGTTCGTACTTGGATGGAAGACCTCCTGAGAAAACTAACTTGCTGCTGAAAGTGATGTTAGTCGGCCAGTAGGGGGCGATCTTCTCTCTGGTCAAATTACCCCAATGCCCCAGCACAATGATGGGGACACTGTGCTGTAGGAGACACCGTCTTTCGGATTAGACGTTAAACCAAGGTCCTGACCCACTGTGGTCATTAAAGATCCCTTGGCACTCATCTCAAAGATTCGCGGTGTTTTCCCTGGTGTCCTGGCTAAATTCCCAACCCTGGCTCTTTCAACCTGCCACCTAACCAATTCAATTCAAAACATTGTTCTCTCTCTCTTCACCTCAGCTGGTGTGTGGTGAGCGTTCTGGCGCAAAATGGCTGCCGTTGCATCACCCAGGCGGATGCTACACACTGGTGGTGGTAGAGGTGAGTTTCCCCCTCATCGCTGTAAGCGCTTTGAGCGCTATATAAATACAATGATCTGTCTATCCATCTACCTCACAAAAGAACGCAGCAAACTCGGCTTCAGAAACGGTAGGAGATGCTGGGCATTTTGCCAGTACGGGTGGGCATCCCACTTGTAAACAAGCCCTATTATTTCTGCAGTTCGCAGCTACTCATCTCGTAAACATTTGCCTCCCTGATTAGCAGGTATTTTGTGCCATGCCTGTCTTCTCTGTGAAACACAGACAGGCCCAAATCACAAATCGCGCAGGTCACATGCACAATGAGTGATAGCATGTGTGAGAATGTGTCACCGACGCTAAGTGGGACAGAGTGGGACTCTCTTATCTGCTCTCCTGTGTACACAGAGGGGGAATTCACCTAGGACAGGGGTTCCAAAATTTTTATCTGAATCCCCCCCCCCCCCCCCCCCCCCCCCCCTAAAAAAGGCTACCCTGTTAATGAAAACCCTGACCTCATTTTAGGGGTGAAGGTTTGGAACCATTGCAGTAGCATATCTATTTAATACAGTAGTTTATGGAAGCACTTCTAAACAATGACAACACAATTAGTGCCAAGATAGCTACTGTATTCCGTGCCATATACTGTGAATGTTGGAATGAAGAAAGGTTTTTAGTCCTTCCTCTGTTTCTATGTGATAGACAATGTAACATAAAAGGGGGCAGCCTGTAGCCTAGTGGCTAAAGTACATGACTAGGACCCCGGAAGGTTGGTGGTTCAAGCCCAGGTTTGTCCCCTGCTTAGTCTGATCAACTGTAAGTCACTTTTGATAAAAGTGTAAGCTAAATGACTGTAATGTAATGAAAGAGAGAACCCATGTGATTTATAATTTCTGGGGGGGGGACAAAGGCGTCTGCTCCTTTTCTAGGTATGAAATGGATTCTATGGTAAATGGTTTGCATTTATATAGCGCCTTCATCCCAAGCGCTGTACAATTGATGCTTCTCATTAACCCATTCACACACACACACACACACACACACACACACACACACACACACACACACACACACGCACACACTCACACACACACACACACACACACACACACACACACACACACACACACTCACACACACACACACACACACACACACACACTCACACACTCACACACCAACGGCGATTGGCTGTCATGCGAGGCACCAACTGGCTCATCCAGCAACTGGAGGTTAGGTATCTTGCTCAGGGACACTTCAGCACACTCAGGGCGGAGGATCGAACCGTGTCCCGTGAACTGTGTCCCCCCTACCCGAGCTATTCTAGCCTAACGAGCCCCCTCCACCAGGACCTGCCGCCCCTGTTCCCGGTCTGCCCCGGGACCCCCCCAGCGGTGCGTGGGGCCTACAGGCAGATCAGCGGCTGAATGTTATCAGCGCTGCTCCTTATCGGGAGCCGGGGACCTCCGATGGAATGTGCCGGCGATAACGGGTCGCCGGACCAGCCGAACGCACACACAACCCCCCGGCAATAAATCAGCCATTCTCCATTGTAAACCGATGATGAGGATGCCTTTGAGCTGAGGCAAACAGTGGCTGTGTAAATGTGTAAACGGGCGGGCGGCTCGCTCAGGCCCCGTTTGCAGAGGTGGCCGTTGTTTGCGCAGGTAGTGATAACCCCTCTGTGGGGTTTTGCTGCTGCGTGAGCTCTGAGATGAGACTTCGCTGAACGGTGACTCATTTTCCTGAATGCCGCTCGGTCTGTTTATTTCTTCTTCTTCTTCTTTTTTTTTGAACTGATAGTCGGACGTTCGTCTGCCGCCGGTCTAAAAAGCGGCGCTCCTTCATGTTGATGCTTTAACAGGACGTCAGAGGCCGAGCTGACAGAGTGTTTAATCTGGGATTAAGTATCGCTGGAGTCATTGTTGGCGTGCCGCGTGAAACGAATGTGTGCGGTGTCAGGGGCGTTAATTATGTGGAAAATCACACAAAGTTAAACAGGCGGTTCCTTGACCTCCTGACACGGCTGTGGGTGTAGTTTGAGTACAGGCCGGGGCCTTTCTGTGCCGTAGACGCCCCGCATTAACCCCCTCACTGCCGGGCACACAGCAATGACCAAATGCAGATTTTAAAACACAATTACCTTTTGACACAGCCATTCGTCGGGGGATGTGAATTCGTAGCCTTGATGAGTTTTATAATGGGGAGTTCTCTGTTACGAGGGAGAAAATGAGCTTCCTCGTCTAATTGGGAAGCTCACCCGTGCCGACCAACTGTCTGACGTTTCGATTTATTTCTGGGCGACGACTGTTTGCGATGTCCTTCTTCCTTTTGTGTCAGGGTCCCAGCGTTTGTTCATTGATGTTTCGCCATTACAGGCTTACCCATGTTAGAAGTGCCATGTTAGAAGTGACAGATTTTGGACCTGTGCATATTTCTACCTTCTGATCATCAACCGCATTTGATAATTCACTAACCCAATAATAATTCAATTTAATAATCAATAATAATAATAATAATAATAATAATAACCCTTTAATTAATCATATAATATACTAATATACATTATTCATATTATTAGCATTATTATTAGTTAAAGTAACTGGTTTATAGTTAAATTTCATAATATAAACGTGTTTGCTACAACATAAAACAAACAGGCCCAAGAGATACTGTAGTGCAGGGGTCTCCAATCTTATCCTAAAAGGGCCGGCGTGGGTGCAGGTTTTTGTTTTAACCCAGCAGTAACACACCTGATTATACTAATGAACTAATCGTGGTCTTTAATCAAGACCTAGATGAGTAGAATCAGCTGTCTTAGTCCTGTGCTAAAACAACAACCTGCACACACACCGGCCCTTTCTGGATAAGATTGGAGACCCCTGCTGTAGTGTCTCTGAACAGTGCAGGTGTAGAACTCACCGTCTGTAGAACAGACTCAGGGATACAGACCTTTGAATCAGGCTACAAAACATGACATATTGTACAGAATATTCAGAGGGGTTAGTCCCGCAATATGACATATTGTACAGAAAATTCAGAGGGGTTAGTCCCGCAATATGATGCTACTGCATGCTCTCAGAGACAAAGTGACAGTGGAGGTACATTTTTGTTCTTCAAGGATCAAATTTCCCAAATGTACCCTGAAAGTACAATAATGTTCTCTTTGGGCACAAATGAGTGCAGTTTCCAAGCTAAAAAAGGTACAAATTAATTATGTATTCCTGGTTAGGGATACAATTTCATTTTATTTCCTTTATTTCTGAGAGTCTATAATACTCTGTGTTCTGTACACTGAGTTCTACATACAGTCTTGGGTATCTCTGCTATCAATGAGCCACTGGCCTCTTTAATATGATAAATCTCATTTTCATTCCAGGCTCAGTCTTCTGTAAGAAACTCGTCCGATATTCTCTACTGTAAACGGTATGAAGCTTGGCTGAGAAAACAGTGAAACGTGGTGAAATCAGGCACTCCTCCTGGCCGAGGCTTTGATTGGGCTGATTCAGTGGGGCGATGCACCTCAGGGTAAACTCATTGTCAGCACAGATACAAACCACTGTACATCACGGCTTTTTTTCCGCAGTCCGAGAAGTCGTAAAAACCACATTACATTTCTGAAATGAAGAGGAAAAAGTAGTCAATGCAACATAATTTCTCATTTCGTTTCAGTTCCCTGGTCTGAATTCAGCTGGTATTCATTTTAATTGATAAGCGCAGTCCTCTTCTCCAGGTGAAAATGTCTGTTCGATACCGATCGCGCCGCGCCGTGATTGGAAGTGCGCTTCGCGGCTCCGTCTCCTGCTTAACATACACTGACGCCTGTCAGACGGAAAGCCTCGGAGATCGGGGACGCGTAAAGCCGGCTCTCGTATTGGAGATGTGCACTTGCTTGTATAAAAATTGTGTACATCACAGTTAAAAGTCAGTGCAAATATAAGATGTTTGCAATGTCACTCTCCAGGACTGAGGTTGTATTAATCAATGTAATATTATTATTATTATTATTATTATTATTATTATTATTATTATTATTATTATTATTATTATTCATTTATTAAATTTTTTGTCTATTTGGACATTTGCCCCTTACCTGATCTCAGTGTAAACACATATAGTACTGGACATTACCACTAACTCAAAATGTACTGTACATTGGTTAACTGTAAAAAAATATATATTTCGCAAAGCCATTGACAATGTCACCGACGAAACGGAAAGCAATCCCATCAAAGATTTATACCTCTCACGCCTGTGTGCAGCCACCTTCTAATACTGTGAGCACACTTTCGGGTTTTTTGGGGCGCCAAACTCATTTCATGAATTAGTTTTTCCCTCCGAGTCAGAGTGATTGATACTGGTCAGCAAGACATGTGTGGAAATTGATCCGGAGTGAATACAATCAAGCCTCAGCTCCCTGGTCAGCCTGTTGCCTAGCAACAGCAGACCTCAGTGGCCCAGCATCCAGCCTCCATCCAGGCATCCAGCCTCTCCTGTCCCAGTGCTGGTCCCACAGTCACTGACCTCTGAGCTATACATCACACTGGAGCCAGGATGGCTGTGTGTGAGTGTGTGTGTGTGCGAGTGTGTGTGTGAGAGGGTGTGTGTGTGCAAATGTGCGTGTGTGTGTGTGTGTGTGTGAGTGTGTGTGCGAGTGTGTGTATGTGAGTGCATGTGTGTGTGTGTGTGAGTGTGTGTCTGTCTCTGTGTGTGTGTGTATGTGAGTGCATGTGTGTGTGTGTGTGTGTGAGTGTGTGTGCGAGTGTGTGTATGTGAGTGCATGTGTGTGTGTGTGTGAGTGTGTCTGTCTGTGTGTGTGTGTGTGCGAGTGTGTGTATGTGAGTGCATGTGTGTGTGTGTGTGTGTGAGTGTGTGTGTGTGAGAGAGGGTGTGTGTGAGTGTGTGAGTGAGTGTGTGTGTGTGAGTGTGTGTGTGTGTGTGTGTGTGTGAGTGTGCGTGTGTGTGTGTGTGTGTGAGTGTGTGTCTGTCTCTGTGTGTGAGTGTGTGTGAGAGAGGGTGTGTGTGAGTGAGTGTGTGTGAGTGTGTGTCTGTCTCTGTGTGTGAGAAAGGGTGTGTGTGTGTGTCTGTGTGTGTGAGTGTGTGTGTCTGTGTGTGGGTCTGTGTACGTGTGTGTGCATGGGTGCCTGTGCGTGTTTGTGTGTGTGTTTGTGTGTGTGTGTGTATGGGTGTATGGGTGTATGGGTGCATGGGTGTATTGGTGTATATCCGTGTGTGTATGGGGGGGGGGGGGTTTCACACCTAATGTTCCCATTCATCTTTTCCATCTGCCATCGATGCCCACTCTTCTGCGGAGGGATCTGTCAGTGGAATTTTTTGCCAATAGCTGATGTCATTCTGACTGTCCCACAATGACTGCCTGCTACAGAACGCCCTGATACACATCCGTCTTCTTTCCAATTATAAGGTTAATGTTCTTTTTGCGGAGATTGAAAAAATCTAACAAATGAAGCTAGAATTTCTGCGACTATGAGTTAATACACAACCACACACCAAAAACAACTTCTTACAAATGTATGGCTGCTAAATATAAAAACTACAAAAGCCACAAAATACAATTATAAACAGCTAGCTAAATCTACTGTTCTAACCCCTTTCAGTCTTTCTTAGTTTACAAACTAAATAGCTGCATAATATCTCCAAGCATTCCCTTGTTAGCCTCCAAGTAGAATAGTCAATTTAAGTGGTTGCCACATGCACAAACCAGGCCCTATTGCTGAAGCAGTCATTGTCTCAGCTATGTCATTAGAAAAGAAAATGGCTTCCACTCAGGGATACGACATGTTTCAGTCAGTGTGGGTCCTGCACTTTCTGCTGAATGCATTTCACTGTGTAGTGTGCCCATAGGCTATCGGTAGTGGATGCTGAGAGATGCACATCTTCTCTGGACAGCACTAGGCCTCTTATACGTTACTCAGCTGCTGGCCTGGTGCAAGGAAAACACACTCTTGCTATGCACAACATGGCTGCCATATTAGTTGCAACAATGTAAAATTCCCATCACTGTTATATGCAATATCATGAACGTCCTGTAATATGAACAATATGTTTTTTTACAGCCCTGTACAGAGGAGTCATGGGTGTGTTTGACACGGCGGTAAGCTAAATGACAGTGGTGTAAATACCGTAGCCTGAGATCTCTGCCACAGCAGACAGGGGCGGCCTGTAGTGTAGTGGTTAAGGTACATGACAGGGGCGGCCTGTAGCGTAGTGGTTAAGGTACATGACAGGGGCGGCCTGTAGCGTAGTGGTTAAGGTACATGACTGGGGCGGCCTGTAGTGTAGTGGTTAAGGTACATGACTGGGGCAGCCTGTAGTGTAGTGGCTAAGGTACATGACTGGGGCAGCCTGTAGTGTAGTGGTTAAGGTACATGACTGGGGCGGCCTGTAGCCTAGTGGCTAAGGTACATGACTGGGGCGGCCTGTAGTGTAGTGGTTAAGGTACATGACTGGGGCAGCCTGTAGTGTAGTGGCTAAGGTACATGACTGGGGCAGCCTGTAGTGTAGTGGTTAAGGTACATGACTGGGGCAGCCTGTAGTGTAGTGGTTAAGGTACATGACAGGGGCGGCCTGTAGTGTAGTGGTTAAGGTACATGACAGGGGCGGCCTGTAGCGTAGTGGTTAAGGTACATGACTGGGGCGGCCTGTAGCGTAGTGGTTAAGGTACATGACAGGGGCGGCCTGTAGCGTAGTGGTTAAGGTACATGACTGGGGCAGCCTGTAGTGTAGTGGTTAAGGTACATGACAGGGGCGGCCTGTAGCGTAGTGGTTAAGGTACATGACAGGGGCGGCCTGTAGCGTAGTGGTTAAGGTACATGACAGGGGCAGCCTGTAGCGTAGTGGTTAAGGTACATGACAGGGGCGGCCTGTAGCGTAGTGGTTAAGGTACATGACTGGGGCAGCCTGTAGCGTAGTGGTTAAGGTACATGACTGGGGCAGCCTGTAGTCTAGTGGCTAAGGTACATGACTGGGGCAGCCTGTAGCGTAGTGGTTAAGGTACATGACAGGGGCGGCCTGTAGCGTAGTGGTTAAGGTACATGACTGGCATACAGAAAGTCCGTGGTTCTAATCCCGGTGTAGCCACAATAAGATCCGCACAGCCGTTGGGCCCTTGAGCAAGGCCCTTAACCCTGCATTGCTCCAGGGGAGGATTGTCTCCTGCTTAGTCTAATCAACTGTACGTCGCTCTGGATAAGAGCGTCTGCCAAATGCCAATAATGTAATGTAATACACAAAGTCTGCAATGTTCAGTGCGATATTCGGGTCGGGAAGTTTATTTATTTCCCGGGGAATTAGGCCTTTCCCTGCCAAGTTAACTGTTTCTCCCTGTCAATCAATTAAGACATGCAAAACAGAGTGTATTTTCGGCAGTCGTGTTTCCGCAGGACCGCACGCCCCCCCCCGGGGGCTCTTAATTCGCGCCGCGTCGCGGGGCATGCGGCGGTGGTGTACACAGCGCTCTGTGAGAAGTGTAATTTCATGCTTCTCTGATTGAGACCGTGGCGCCGCTTCCCGCTGCACAATTATGAAGCAAACCAGTCCGCCGCTCTTCCCCGGCCGGCCCACCATCGACAGACGCTTAATTGCGATTGATTATTAGTTGGCCTTTTTACGAGAAGCGGGCTGATTTAAACCGGGTTTATTACTTTTTTGTGATGCAACGTCTCTGTGAAAATGGTCAACAAAATTTGATGATTAATGTACGGCACGTTGGCAGGTGATGGCGGATGTTTATTTAATCTGAAAACCGCAGAGCATATGCAACCATCAGGGCAGATTCAGTGCGACTCAGTGTTGTGTCCTTAACACCGTGACACTGTTCTGACACCAGAACTCTATTATATCAACATTAACTGAACTACTTTCAGTAATAGTTATGCAAGGCACTGAGCGTATCAATCATGGTATCAATCGCTGAAGCTATCTGCCTCTTACAGCAATATAATTACAGAAAACGGTGCAGTCCTTATGGATAGGATTTAAGAATCTATAAATACACAGATGTAAAACAATGGAACATATTGCAAAAAAGGTCTGTCTTAATTGTTTTATTCTTATAGTGAGACTCATTTCTTTCGCTTAAGTAGAAAATATTAGAAAACTTGTTTTATGTTACTTTGAGCTTGACAAGTGAAATTGTCTTACCCCTATGACAAATCTGGACATCAAACTGTCTCTCCTGATTGCCTCATCTTTCTGTCATATTTAACAAAAAAGGGAACAGAAATGAGACTTTCGACTTATATTCAAGTCTAAATATAACACTAAATAACTTGAGATTTACTTTAGTCTTTTTTTGCAGTGCAATAAGTACTCAGGAGCGACCGGCACGTTGTGAAGAACAAAGGGTGCTGGGAAATCAGCACAGCCGCGCTGAGCCCAACTGTCATGGCCGCCGCGGGGAGGTGGTGCGCAGATCGGCGAAAACAAATCGCGCTTCCGCGTGTTGCCAATTTGGCTTGAAAGCTGTTTGGCCAGGTCATTAACCCAAATGGGCTAATGGACAATTCATGGCGATTTGATTGCCCCCTGTTCTTCCAGCCCATTGACCAGCGAGTCCATCTGACAGATGCGTCGGAGCGTGGACAGCCCTAATGCCGCTCCTGGGCTTCAGGGGAGCTTCAGCAGGGGGACCCGGAGCGGGGAGGCAGGGGGACACGGAGCGGGGAGGCAGGGGGACACGGAGCGGGGAGGCAGGGGGACACGGAGCGGGGAGGCAGGGGGACACGGAGGCAGGGGGACACGGAGCGGGGAGGCAGGGGGACACGGAGCGGGGAGGCAGGGGGACACGGAGGCAGGGGGACACGGAGGCAGGGGGACACGGAGGCAGGGGGACACGGAGCGGGGAGGCAGGGGGACGGGGAGCGGGGAGGCAGGGGAACACGGAGCGGGGAGGCAGGGGAACACGGAGCGGGGAGGCAGGGGGACACGGAGCGGGGAGGCAGGGGGACACGGAGCGGGGAGGCAGGGGGACACGGAGCGGGGAGGCAGGGGGACACGGAGGCAGGGGGACGGGGAGCGGGGAGGCAGGGGAACACGGAGCGGGGAGGCAGGGGAACACGGAGCGGGGAGGCAGGGGGACACAGAGCGGGGAGGCAGGGGGACGGGGAGCGGGGAGGCAGGGGGACACGGAGGCAGGGGGACACGGAGCGGGGAGGCAGGGGGACACGGAGTGGGGAGGCAGGGGGACACGGAGGCAGGGGGACACGGAGCGGGGAGGCAGGGGGACACGGAGCGGGGAGGCAGGGGGACACGGAGCGGGGAGGCAGGGGGACACGGAGCGGGGAGGCAGGGGAACACGGAGCGGGGAGGCAGGGGGACACGGAGCGGGGAGGCAGGGGGACACGGAGCGGGGAGGCAGGGGGACACGGAGCGGGGAGGCAGGGGGACACGGAGCGGGGAGGCAGGGGGACACGGAGCGGGGAGGCAGGGGGACACGGAGGCAGGGGGACGGGGAGCGGGGAGGCAGGGGAACACGGAGCGGGGAGGCAGGGGGACACGGAGCGGGGAGGCAGGGGGACGGGGAGCGGGGAGGCAGGGGGACACGGAGGCAGGGGGACACGGAGCGGGGAGGCAGGGGGACACGGAGTGGGGAGGCAGGGGGACACGGAGGCAGGGGGACACGGAGCGGGGAGGCAGGGGGACACGGAGCGGGGAGGCAGGGGGACACGGAACGGGGAGGCAGGGGGACACGGAGCGGGGAGGCAGGGGGACACGGAGCGGGGAGGCAGGGGGACACGGAGCGGGGAGGCAGGGGGACGACTCCACGCTCCCTCCTGCTCCCTGGCCCCGACACGGGCTCTGCTCCTTTATTTAACGCCCAGGCTGCTTGCTCAGTAAATTCTGCAGTGCTCTACATATAGGTTCCCTGGTGCGTTTTAAAAAACCCAATTTAAAACTGCCGTAAAATGGCACATCTCCAGAGATGGAGAACCTATATTGTATCGATTATAGCCCTGATAGTAATTATTGTGATGATTGTATTCATAAAAAACTCCTGTTTTACTTCATCTTATATCCCCCAAAAAAGCATGAATATTCCCATTTTGTTCTCTGAGGTTTATTTGCGGTGCATCAAACCTGCGGAGACAGCAGCGACTTATTTTCAGACCCAACTGGCCCTTTGCCCCTTAGACAGTGTTGGAACAACTGTGAACACAATGTGGAGCATTTATATTGTTGCTGGCCGAACATGATGAAGTAGTTATGCACAAAACCATAACAGTTCAGCATTCTGCTCTGATTTATTGGAAGGACGGCTTAGAAGATGCTGTGACTAGATAAGTCCTCATTAGAATTTGAACACAGCAGATTTTTTGGATGTCCTCCGGTGGACCGTAATCTTCTTGATGTGTGCCTACAGAGGAAGCACTGAGGACGGCGTGTCTCTGTTCATGTGAAACACAGCATATGCTGTCCTGCTGATTGTTCCGCTTGTTCATTCCCGTTTGTGCCGAGGGGCAAAGGAAGGATCGGGTGACTCTGACACGTCATGAGGCTGTGGTTGTCTCAGTGGAATGCCGAATGCAGAATGCAGATTCCAGCTCACTGTCTCTCGCATCTTTACAGGCCAGTTTACAGGTTGGGGATATATGTTTGTTGCCGCTATGGATTATCACATTTGATGGTCGGTCACAACGGCTGTTCGTTTATTCTAGAAAGATGGGCGATTTGACGTTGTCGCTATCGTCACTGTGCCCATCGCTGAGACGTAAATGGTATTGAACTTTGACCCCATCGCAGGATCAATTGTCATGGCAACCTTATTATAGAATGTTCTCATGTGTAATTACCTTTAGCGAAGTGTCAACAACTGGCTTTCATGTCTTCTGTCTTCCAGCTTGGTGTCATAACGGTGTCAATGACTTCGGCGATGCATTACATTACATTACATTATTGGCATTTGGCAGACGCTCTTATCCAGAGCGACGTACAACAAAGTGCATACCCATAACCAGGGGTAAGTTCGCTGAAAGACCCTAGAGGGAAGTACAATTTCAACTGCTACCTGTACAACAAAGATAAGGACAAGGGCCTATTTTTTATTTTTTTTTATTTTTTATTTTTTAATCAACAAATAAACAAACAAACAACAAAGCAAAAGTGACCAAGCTTAACTATCCAAATGCGTTCTTAGTTTACAGTTTTTACGAGCGACAATGTTAAAAATGTAAGTAGAGCGATAATGGACATTTGTGACAATGTAGCGATGTCCATTGTCCGATCATACATCGCCTAAATATAAACTGACCTTAACCCTTTGAAGAGCAAGTCTTTTTTGACGACGTTCTAAGCCAGGGTTCCAAGAACTCGAAATCGCTTTCAATTACTGGTAGTAGTGTTTACATCAGCATCAGATGTAGACCCCCGTTAAGAAAGTTTTAATCACACATTTGTGATCTTACACCTTAAAAGGTTAGAATGAGCATTAAAGAGGTTAAACCCAATCAGGTGTCTGGGGTTTGTAAAAGTCGAACAGAGAGCCAGACTGGAAGAGGTGCAGTCTGTAGAGTTGGTGCTTCAGTATGAGTCAGAACATGGCCAAAGTCCCAGTTGAAACCTGGTTTGGGCCATTCTGTGTGTGGATTGGATGTTCACCCCATGTCCACAGTGCCAAGACATCTAAATTGGCCCTAGGTATGAGTATGTGAGTGTGTATGTGAGTGAGCAGTGAGTGTGTATGTGAGTGAGTGAGTGAGTGAGTATGTGAGTGAGCAGTGAGTGTGTATGTGAGTGAGTGAGTGAGTGAGTGAGTATGTGAGTGAGTATGTGAGTATGTGAGTGTGTATGTGAGTGAGTGAGTGAGTGAGTATATGAGTGAGTATGTGAGTGTGTATGTGAGTATGTGAGTGTGTATATGAGTGAGTGAGTGAGTGTGTGAGTGAGTAGTGTGAGTTAGTATGTGAGTGAGTATGTGAGTGAGTAGTGTGAGTTAGTATGTGAGTGAGTACATGAGTGAGTGAGTGAGTGAGTGAGTATATGAGTGAGTAGTGTAAGTGAGAATGTTAGTTAGTATGTGAGTGAGTATATGAGTGAGTAGTGTGAGTGAGTATATGAGTGAGTAGTGTGAGTTAGTATGTGAGTATACAAGTGAGTATGTGAGTGAGTACTGAGTGAGTATATAAGTGACTAGTGTGAATTAGTATATGAGTGAGTATGTGAGTGAGTACTGAGTGAGTATATAAGTGACTAGTGTGAATTAGTATATGAGTGAGTATGTGAGTGAGTACTGAGTGAGTATATAAGTGACTAGTGTGAATTAGTATATGAGTGAGTATGTGAGTGAGTACTGAGTGAGTATATAAGTGACTAGTGTGAATTAGTATGTGAGTGAGTATGTGAGTGAGTACTGAGTGAGTATATAAGTGACTAGTGTGAATTAGTATATGAGTGAGTATGTGAGTGAGTACTGAGTGAGTATATAAGTGACTAGTGTGAATTAGTATATGAGTGAGTATGTGAGTGAGTACTGAGTGAGTATATAAGTGACTAGTGTGAATTAGTATATGAGTGAGTATGTGAGTGAGTACTGAGTGAGTATATAAGTGACTAGTGTGAATTAGTATGTGAGTGAGTATGTGAGTGAGTACTGAGTGAGTATATAAGTGACTAGTGTGAATTAGTATATGAGTGAGTATGTGAGTGAGTACTGAGTGAGTATATAAGTGACTAGTGTGAATTAGTATATGAGTGAGTATGTGAGTGAGTACTGAGTGAGTATATAAGTGACTAGTGTGAATTAGTATATGAGTGAGTATGTGAGTGAGTACTGAGTGAGTATATAAGTGACTAGTGTGAAATAGTATATGAGTGAGTATGTGAGTGAGTATATGAGTGAGTATGTGAGTGAGTATATGAGTGAGTAGTGTGAGTTAGTATGTGAGTATACAAGTGAGTATGTGAGTGAGTACTGAGTGAGTATATAAGTGCCTAGTGTGAATTAGTATATGAGTGAGTATGTGAGTGAGTACTGAGTGAGTATATAAGTGACTAGTGTGAATTAGTATATGAGTGAGTATGTGAGTGAGTACTGAGTGAGTATATAAGTGACTAGTGTGAATTAGTATACGAGTGAGTATGTGAGTGAGTACTGAGTGAGTATATAAGTGACTAGTGTGAATTAGTATATGAGTGAGTATGTGAGTGAGTACTGAGTGAGTATATAAGTGACTAGTGTGAATTAGTATATGAGTGAGTATGTGAGTGAGTACTGAGTGAGTATATAAGTGACTAGTGTGAATTAGTATATGAGTGAGTATGTGAGTGAGTATATGAGTGAGTATGTGAGTGAGTATGTGAGTGAGTATGTGAGTGAGTATGTGAGTGAGTATGTGAGTGAGTATATGAGTCCATTGTACTATGCTGTCGCCCCACTGTTATCAAGTATCGTACAATTATCATTCAACTTTATTCTATGATCCGTTGAACCATTCTGCACTATATATTTTGGATGAATTGGTTTTGTGTTTTTCCTATTATACCTATTATGATAATGCTGGAACTGAACAAAAATGTGTGAAAAATACAGTATGTCCATTTAGAGCTGGAAATGAAATGGAGACTTTTTTAATGACACTATTTTTTAATGATGAACTCCAATCCATTACTTATGTTTGGAAACAAACTGCTATGTATGTTTTATTACTTGCTATGTCTGTTCGCTGGAGAAAGGCCAGAATATGACCACATTCATAAATGCACAGGGCTGGTTTTTGGTTTTGGTTTTTGGTTTGGCTCCAGATTGTACCGTCATTAGGGCATATTTCAGACACAATGTAAAGTCAGCGGGGCGTGTGTGTTTCAGACACAATGTGCAGGGAGCGTATATTTCTGACACAATGTACCTTCATCAGGGCGCGTATATTCCTGACACAATGTAAAGTCAACAGGGCACGTATATTTCAGACGCAATGCACAGTCATCAGGGCGCGTATATTTCTGACACAATATACAGTCATCACAAACTGACAGAACATTTCATCAGCAGTTGGACCAATATGCTCTTTATTGCTCATTCCATATTTGCTGAACATTGGGAAGACAGAATAATGAAGTATAACACCGCATCACATCTCCAGCACTTTCAGCATGTAGGCCACATGACCGGTGCTAATGTACACACACCAGGGTAACCCTGGAGATGACCAGACATCAGACATCTTGCTACAGAACTTTCTTGTGATCAGATTTATAATGAGCTTTATTTTTATCTATATAGCACGTTTCATACATAAACGTGGCTCAAAGTGCTTTACATCAAGCCAATTACAAAGAATTACAAAGACAGCACATTGTAGATAAAATAATACAGAAATAAAATACTAAACACTGTGATTGTGGAAATATATCCACGCAACAAACAAATGAGACAAACACTTTGGGGCCTTTCCCCTGTGCTTCCCTCGAGAGGGACAGCACTGATTGTGGGATTGTGAGATTTGTGAAATAAAAAATGGAAATTACTGCTGTAGCTACAAAACTGTGAGCATGCTGAACTAAGTTGTACAAGGCAGAGGAACAAAGATGTGAATCTACGTATATGAGATCAGAGTTTCAGGGCTGTTCTGTGGGGATCAGGGGCCGATATTACTCAGAACCTGTGGACCACTGGGAAGACCATGGATCTTGAAATATAGCTGATGGAACTTGGGCTCTCCTATGTTGGGGGTTGGGTGGGTGGGGGTGGGGGGGGGGGGGCGTGCGTGTAACATGACCTCTGGGACGTATAGACCTGGAAAGGTCATTCCTGAAATGTCATTGGCCATTATGTCTGGAGAACGGGAGGCATTTGCTGTCTACGCCGTTTATCCTGCGACGACCATGCCCCGAGGAGGTGTTTCCTGTTCCTGCCTTTCTACAACGCGGGAGAGAAAGACACACAGGCCCAAACGGATGCTGCAGTATGCCAACGCACCAGAAACTGCTGAGAGCTTGGGGGAGCTAGGACTGCTCGTGCGCACTGGCACAAAGCCCACGAGAAGAAAAGATGAAGGTCCTCCGCTGTGAAGGAAAAGGAATTTTTAAAATCACCGTCAGTGTAGCCGTTTCCTAAATATGGGGCAAAATTTCTCAAAACAAACACGTCTAGTTTGGCTTGAATCTCCAGCCTGTGTTTCCCAGAAGGCAATGGGCACTCAAACTCTACCCTCGAATGCTGAGACTGGTTTATGGAAGGCCAACCATCCAGGCGATCACATGACACTCCAAGAAAATATTTTTGAGAAAATTATGAGAGACTGGGGCTAGTTAGCTAGCTAAATTAGCTGAACCAAAGCATTGTTGCTTAATCTAATGAGTGAAAACATTATAGCTGTCGACATCCAATGTAAAGTGAGCGAGCAAAACACAACAGTCGGCTGTCAGATTTATTGATGATGGCGATGGCTGCAGTGGAGCCGGCAGAATGGCAGAATGACGGCTGGTGGAGATTGCTGACGTTGATGGCTGCAGTAGAGCCGTGCCCAAACTCCATAAAGTCAGGGTTGTCCTAATATCGCTCAGGCGAGCCAAGGTAGGTTCTGTGATATCTGTATACCAACATTACTGTATTTTTGTTGGAGCGTCATGTGATCGCCCGGATGGGTGGCTGCCTATAGACCAGTCTCTGCGTTCAAGGGTGGAGTTCGACGGCCTGCTACCTTCTGCGTAACTGGGTTGGTTGGTTCAGGGTAGCCTCCTGAGCATGCAGTGAAGCATCAAAACCTGTCGTGTTGCAGAGACTGCAATAAAACATACATTCACTCCTGATTCACTAGAGAAGGGGGATGTAACAAACCTGGCATTGCCATATTTGAATATTCGAGTTATGTGTACACGTATACAGAATATCTTTTTTCCACATTGGAGTCACTGTGTGAGGCTATGTTCCTACACTCTACACTATGTAGAAACATTTTAGGCAAGCCACGAGTTTGCCTCTTTGGAGTTCAGATTTTTCTTGCAGAGTAAGTTTGATCTGGCAGCTTTACAGAAAAAGTCATCTCTGCTCTATGCTGGGGTGGTTTGGGGAGGTGATTCTGGAGAACCACTTGCAGGACACTGGTATTTGAATGCTACTGCAAACCCTGGGGCAATGAGTGAGCAGGGGGTAAGGTCACATAACGCCCCTATGTGTCTCTCCTGTCTTTATCTATCACATGTGGTGGTCATACATTGCTTTTATGTCAAAATGTATACATATATTTTAGGTCAAGATGCATACATATATTTGCTTATTCGCTGTGCTAAAGGTTGACTCCCATTACACAGATAGTCTGCATTTTATAAAATAAAAAATAATAAAATGTATATTGATATTGTGACATTTAATGTTCTATCCCAGTCCTCGGTGGCTCTGGTTGTGATGGTAACAATAAGACAGAGGACAAAAAAATAATGCAGTTGAAAACAACAGCTGTGCGCGCGCATTGAAAACAGGCCATTTCGGTCTACCCTCTTCATTAAATTACAGATTAATGCAAGAATTATTGCGCCGGATGTCATATACGGAAGGGAATTAAACGTTGCTAATGTCTACAGGACGGAAAATAATCCACGCACGTTTGCAAAGCGTGTAACCCCTTCGGGGGCTCCAACGGTCTACCTTGCTACTGCGTTGTTTATTTATCAGATTCTCGTTGGAGGCTCGGTCTCCTTTAAATAACCGACGGAGTTAATTAATTAAATTCAAAAGCTTGCAACTAACTGAAGCATTATTCCAACCGCATCTATATTGTAGGCTGGGAACCAGGATGGCAGCTCGGTCCGAAGCTAAACGCGAGAATGAGGGGGCTTCTAGGAAAAGACGCATCACCAACGCAACCAGCTGCCATTTCAGTCGCCGCAGCTCATAGCATCCTTCCATTTTTAAAATCTAAAAATCCATGTTTCACATTCATATTTTTAAGGACCGCCTGCATGTTTTCTTAAACGTGCTTGTTTTTAATTAACGGATTCGTAATTTGTCCATCCATATTCGTTGCTGTTCTTGGAATGATAACACGCCAAGATGGTCCGCATAGTTAGCGCGCTGGGTTTGGTAATGTTCAGTGTCGCGTTGCTCATCTTATCCCTGATCAGCTACGTGTCAATAAAAAAAGATTATATCTTCACAACGCCCAAATATGCAAATTCGGGGGGACCGAGAATGTATATGTTCCATGCTGGATTCCGGTAAGTAATGTATTACAGTTTATGGTGCGTTGTCGCTTGTATAGCCTTTTATTTTGCATATGTGTGTGCCTTTTACATTTACACACAGACGTGATGAGGTGCACGAAAATACGTAGCTACATGTAGGCTATATGCTCACGCTAGCTGGTGGTTATTTTGATATTCACGTTGGTCTCAAGCGTCAGGGGCTGGCTGAATTTCTTATTCGCAAGTCGTGGTTTGTGTGTCCATTTGTGTGTGTGTGAGTGTGAGTGAGAAAGAGAGAGAGAGAGAGAAAGGGAGAGAGAGAGAGAAATGTAGCCTTTTTCAAACAAGCCATGTAGCCCAAAAGGCCTTCGACATGATATTGAGACTTGACTAGGCACCAGGGGCGAGTCACTTTTCTTAGAACAGAATAATCTGGTATATTTTCATGTTCGCTATTGTATTTATTGTGGTGTTTCCTTGCTGCAGATGCAGAGCGGCGCGGTAGCGAATGAACTTCCGCTTGCATCACAGTGGCTTTTTCTCGGTTTAGGCAGAATCAGAAAACAAACGCACCATTACATAAAGTAGGGAAATAGTCCTCTCCAGTGTAAAAAAAAAAAAAACAGCCTGTGTCAGCACTGCCGCTATGTCGGCTAAACTGCAACCGGGAGCTCTCCTTGGTGCTGATATTCCTGTCTGGCAGATTCATTTTCACTTGGTACTCATCTTCCTTAGTCATATCCCGGGTTGTGTGAAGGGAGCCATTTTGGAAAGATCTGTGATGCCCTGATAAAAATAAAAAAAAAGGTTCTACTGTTTGTCACCATTGTTTTATGGTGTTATAGAATGGATTATTTGTTATTCACATGTACAATGGTGGACACAAATGATAAAAAACACTGGTTTATTCCAAGCGCACTGTCTCTCAAATTTGGAGGCCAGGACTTCTGATATTCTCTGTGTAGAAGTATTGAATTATCTGTGCTGAGTTTTTGGGTTTTGTGCGACTATTGCTCATGAGCAGTCCAGTACCATTTGTTCACCTGCATCCATTTCAATCAACATTTTGTGCAATGCTGACATTGAAATGTTATGTAATGTGTTTGTGTTTCTATATATATTTCTTTATCCTTTAAAACCTGTGCAAAATTACACAGCACTATCCATTGTCTGTTAAAACTGCATGTTTGTATGTGCATACATACTGTTTGAACTCAAAATCACAACATTGATGATCAGCTCTCCCACAATCATGCTGTTACACAACATCAGGACCTTGATAGCATTGTAAAGAAGGAGAGGGGTGATTGTAACAAATGTAATTTTAACGACGCCCAAGTCTAAAAACAGCACATTAATTAGCTTGAAAAAATGGACTTGTGTAAGCTGGGAGCATTGATTAGCCTTGCTTTTAGCAGCTGCCTCCCAGTGATACTGGCACTGGCCCTCTTTCTCTCCCTCTCTCTCTCTACCTCTCTCTCTCTCTCTCTCGCTCTCTCTCAATGGAAAATAAACTTCTGTTTTCCCACAGGTCCCAACTGGCCATGAAGGTCCTAGACCCCTCCTTCCTACCGCTCACCAATGCCCTCAATGAGGAGCTGCAGGAGAAATCCACCAAATGGAAGTTCAACCAAACAGCCTTCATTGAGCAAAGGTGAGAACAGTGATCACAAAAAGCTTAAAGGGACCAGAAAGTCCCTGATACAGGTTTGTTCCTGACTGGCCAGGGGCGGCCTGTAGAGTAGTGGTTAAGGAACATGACTCGGACACGCAAGGTCAGTGGTTTGATCCCCGGTGTAGCCACAATAAGATCCGCGCAGCCATTGGGCCCTTGAGCTAGGCCCGTAACCCTGCATTGCTCCAGGGGAGGATTGTCTCCTGCAACTGTATGTTGCTCTGGATAAGAGCATATGCCAAAATTACATAATGTAATGTAATGGCCACCTTTCTGTTGTTTATGCAAATCTGGGGGTTTGAATGTTGTTGAACTGACAGAGATGAAACACAGCAATACATGGAAAATCACAAATCCAGGCGGGTCAAATAAAATCAGGTAATGTTCCTTGATTTGTAATGTTTGACTTGCTACCAGAGGAGTTTCTGAGGATATTTTGTTGTGGTACGTGACTGTATAATATCCCTCTCTGAATCATAATTCATTGGTTTCCACTTGATGAGTGCATCTGGCGTTAATACCATAGTAATTTTATTAACCACGGATGCCCATTCACTTATCTCAATAGCCCACCAAGAGAAGATTAAACTCAATCAGGGAAATACTGGTTCTGATTCTAATCTTTTGTTGACCCAGCAGATAAAGCATGATGCATAGGGTTGAGATAAAATAGATTGTAGCTCTTTCAATCCATTATTTCTCCCTGAATTTACCAATGTTCCTGATAATATAGAAGAAATAAATCATAATTGAACACAGGCAGATTTAGCAAGAAAAGTGCGGCTGTGGTTGGCTTTTCAAACCACTTGCCTCGTGTGACGTGCTACTGTATGCAGCGACATGTTCTCTGACTGAATCTGTTCTTTTCCTCAGAAAGGAAATCTCCAACTACATCGACGTGGCCGGAAACTTCACCCTGACGAAGAGCTCGGTGCACGTGGGCCAGCTGATGCACTACGACTACTCCAGCCACAAGTACGTCTTCTCCATCGGGGAGAACCTGATGTCCCTGCTGCCGGAGGCTTCGCCCATGCCGGACCGGCGCTTCAACGTGTGCGCGCTGGTGGGCAACAGCGGCGTGCTGACGGGGAGCCGCTGCGGGCCCGAGATCGACCGCTCCGACTTCGTCTTCCGCTGCAACTTCGCCCCCACCGAGATCTTCCACAAGGACGTGGGCCATCGCACTAACCTCACTACCTTCAACCCCAGCATCCTGGAGAAGTACTACAACAACCTGCTGACCATCCAGGACCGCAACAACTTCTTCCTCAGCCTGAAGAAGCTGGACGGCGTGGTGCTCTGGATCCCCGCCTTCTTCTTCCACACCTCGGCCACCGTCACGCGCACGCTGGTGGACTTCTTCGTGGAGCACCGGGGGCAGCTGAAGGTGCAGCTGGCCTGGCCGGGGAACATCATGCAGTATGTCAACAGGTGAGCTGCTGGTCGTCCCTGTAGCGTAGTGGTTAAGGTGAAGACTGGGACCCGCAAGGTCGGTGGTTCAACCTACGGTGTAGCCACGATAAGATCCGCTCACCGTTGAGCCCTTGAGCGAGGCCCTTAACCCTGCATTGCTCCAGGGGTGGATTGTCTCCTGCTTAGTCTAATCAACTGTAAGTCGCTTTGGATAAAAGCGTCAGCCAAATGACATGTACTTCATTGAATCCATCATTCTGGTGACAAATTAAATCACTCATTGTTTAAAAATATGCCAGTATAGTGCCACAATTGAGCAATAAGCATCTAGGCTGATGCTTGACAATTTGACGTGAGCTAATTGTAATTATAATCACAACATTTCAGGATGTGGAATAAATGTGCTAAATGCATAAATGGTCCGTATTATATCATCATACTCAATGTGACATTACGTTGGCCAACTTCACCGGAATAAAATCATTGTTATGCATGTACACTTTAATGTAATTTAATTTAATTTAATTTAAAGGTACAATAGGAAGGATATTTGTGTTAAAACATTGTTACAAGACCATTACTATCATTTAATATGTTCACTGACATGTTGACTCACCTTCTGCCTGTGTTGATAGTCCTTAATTTAGGGTTTCAAAATATGCAGTTGACGGACCGACACCATTGGTTGAAAAGTGGTTCTAATTGCCACAGCCAATGGTGTGTGTGTGTGTGTGTGGGGGGGGGGGGGGGTTCAATGTCGGCAGAGAAGAGAAGGGGGAGGGATAAACAGTGTTGTGATTTGAGGGTGTTTTTTGCTGCAGTTCCTCTCTTGACTGTTAAAATGAACTAGTGTACCTTTAAATTAATGGAAATGGTGGCATTATACCTATATGATTTGATATTCAAATATTCAAACGTTCATGCATGCAAGCTGTGCAGTCTACAAATGAAAAGTTTTACAGTAAGTCATTCTCAATGCTGATGTTCCCTTTATATCCACAGAGGGACAGGTACTGCCCTGGGTTTGGCTTGGGTTTGGGTTCTAATAGGAAATATTAATAAGTGTTTTGAAATATCTTGTTTTTGTCAAGAATTCTATTTATTTCTATTTGAGCACTCATCAGTACAAGTACACATGGGCTTAGAATTACCACATTTACATGCTATTGCCGGCCAAACTTCAAACTCAGTTTTTTGTCTTTACTTTTTAATTAACAGTGTTCAATAGCCTGTCTGAGCGGTTGTTTATTTTTATCTGGCGTAAGTTATGGAGGTATCGATAAGATCACAGCCATGTCTTATCTAGTGATGCACATACCATGTCATCGTTTATCACACCTTTCAGTGCCAGTTTCAGGACAGCTGCTGTACACTTTGGCAGCATTCTGAAGCTAAACTGCTTCAAGCTTCATAAACCTTCAATACTGAAATTGTACAGAACTGTGCAAAAGTCTTATGCACCCTAGATTTTTTTTTTAATGTAAATTTAGTCTTAGATCAGTGGCATTACCAGAATGTCATCCTGGGGTGGGCATTTGGGTGAAAGGGTGGGCAGACCTGAATGGGGGTGTTGCTTGGTACCAGACTGTTGCACTACTGGGTACGCAATGCGGAAGGGGGTTAAGGGGTGAATTTTGAACTTTATTTCATTTGAATCTTTAATTTCTGCCTGTGGTGCAGACAGCCAATTTGCACAAGACTTCTGCCAAGTCTCTACAGAGTGGGCATTGGGTCTCTACAGGGTGGGCATTGGGTCTCTACAGGGTGGGCAGAGGGTCTCTACAGGGTGGGCAGAGGGTCTCTACAGGGTGGGCAGAGGGTCTCTACAGGGTGGGCAGAGGGTCTCTACAGGGTGGGCAGAGGGTCTCTACAGGGTGGGCAGTGGGTCTCCAGGACCTCCTTGCTGTGAGGCGGCAGTGTTACCCACTGCACCATCCGCGCACACATATACCTGGTTATTATTTGCACTTTATTGTACGTCCCTCTGGATAAGAACATCTGATAAATGTCCATAATGTAATGTAATGTAATGTAATTAACCGATGATAAGAATCACAGCTAGCTACATATAATATAGTTTCATATAATTAATATATATAATCATATATATAATTAGTTTCATAATCTGACACGCCAACATAGCTATCAGTAGTGTTACAGAGTGATTCACTGCCTGGCACTAGTTAGTTCAGTAGCTTTTATCAGCATAAAACCTTTTATGCACAGTTCAGTTGGATAATTTATCTGAATCAATCATTTTGTTACAAATTAAATGACGCATTTGTTTAAGATATGGCAGCATAGTGCAGTCTGAGCATGTTGGGAAACAAGTATCTGATGCTTGACCACATAAGAAGCCAACTCTAGTAGGTCAATACATCATTTCAAGATGTGGAATAAATGTGCAAAATGTGTAAATATTCCACATCCTAGCATCGTACTTGATGTGACATTGCATTGGCCTACTTTACTGGGAAAAAGAAGAATTCTTGTTGTGCACGCCCACGCTGTAATTTGATGGGAATGGTGGTGGTATTATACAGTTCTTTTATACTGTTATACAATACTTCTCTATTCAGGTTCATGCCACACTACAAACTCAACGCACGGACACAAAACAACACACGTTGAAAATCTAATTCTGCTTCTTGTTTTTTCCTTCATTTATGTATACTGTTCACTACCCCGTCCTCGGCAAATATTTGAAGGAATCATCAAAGTCTAACTTTATTATGAGAGCGTTTTAGAGTACACTATGGAGAGAGGGATTTAACAGAAGGCACACAACTCATAAAGAGAGCAATGTACCATGCAGGTCCTGACAGCAGTGTGCGGAGAGAGGCTTACAGAAGCGCTACAGGAGCTGAGTGCATGTGCAGTAATCTCCTCAATCCCACTGAAGCCAGCCAGCTCGTGAGAATAACGCCTTTTCAGAAGGTCAGCCAGTCTCATGGCTCCTCAAGTGTTCATTTCTGCCAGCGCTTTTCTGCTTGTGAAGTACACAGTGAGGCAGACACCGAATAGACCGGGGGCTTTTGGCAGAAACACAAACACACTGCAAGGTTTAAGGTTTTTTTGTCTCTGTGCACCCTTGAACTGAAAACAGGCAGGTCTTCAGGGCACAAGTTTTGCAGAAAATACAAAAGAAAATAAAAAGCCATTTATTTCTAAAAATCGTAGGAAACAAAGAAGCTTTGTTCCGTGGGTGATAGACTTTCAAGAAAAGAAAAATGAACAAATGAATGTTAAGTTGGGTAAATTGTGTGTATAATCCTGCGGTCACTGTGACTGTACTTAATTATTGGGATAACTCAGATGTCTTAATTACTGAGCTGAGTGAACAGGCTTTTTTGGGCAGTGCTCACTCTTCAGGTCGATGTCTCCCCCACGCTGTCCCCCCCCCAGGTACTGGAAGACCCGGCAGCTGTCCCCGAAACGCCTGAGCACGGGCATCCTGATGTACACGCTGGCCTCGGCCATGTGCGAGGAGATCCGCCTGTACGGCTTCTGGCCCTTCGGCTGGGACCCCAACACGGGTCGCGAGCTGCCCTACCACTACTACGACAAGAAGGGCACCAAGTTCACCACCAAGTGGCAGGAGTCCCACCAGCTGCCCTCCGAGTTCCGGCTGCTGTACAAGATGCACACCGACGGGGTTATCAAGCTGACTCTCTCTCGCTGCGCTTAGAGAGCGGAGGGCCGGGGGAGGAGGGGCGGTTCCATCTGGTAATGTTCTCCCAGGACCGGATTCAAAATGGCCGACTGTGCCACCACCTGCTTCACGAAGTGAGAACAATGGCACTCTGGCAGCAGGGCCGGGCGGACTCGGTACCCATCCAAGCACACGTTTTGTTCCCCTCGCGGGAATCGCTCCTGCGGTTACCTGCCACCACAGGTGTAACCGGAAGCTCTCGAGGAGGAAAAGAGGTTAACGGCGAAGAGCTGAATGTCCTGTTTTATGGTGATGGCACCAATCGATGAGCTGAATGGTTTCACTGTTTGTATTTAGGAGTTGAGATATAACTTATTATGTGTCTCGGAAAAGTGTAAAAATTGAGCAGATATTTTGCTAGTTGGACAAATTAAATATAATGTCTTTAATGTTGGCTACAAAATGCCATTGGAGGCGTTGAATGTTGATACATAGGCACAATAAATAAGTTGTTTAAGGCAAAGCTTCCAAACATACAATTGGGACCAATTGTCTTAGATTTGAGTTTATAGAAAAGAACAATACCCATTTTTACACATAGCTATTTATTTATCTTTTCAGCAGGGCATATCTATTTGTATATAACTTCCAGTTAAACTAGCAGAATGGAAAATATAACCCAATGATTCAAAATTTGAGAAAGAATGATGTTTTCAGAGGGAAGAGCATGAGATTACTACTAATACAGTATATATAATTTGCATGCTCAGATGACTAAGCGTTGTCTGTAGAGTAATTCCCAAGTTTAGTGAGTATATATAGATAGATTCATCTGTCTTAAATGTGAGTCGAAGCCCTAGACATTGATCACATCTTTTAAATTGCTCTATCTGTAGAAGATCGCCAAAATGTGAAATACGCGATGGACCAATATCAAACTGGCAGTTTGACAGCTGGTTGGAACCAGACCTGGGTCAAATACATAATCGTTTTGGATTGAAATACTTTTCTATGCTTTACTGCGCTTGTCTGATGTATTGGAACCTGTGAACTACTCTCACACAAAGTGCAAACCTTTCATTCTGGTCCTCTTGGTTGGCTCTATTACACCAGGCAAGATCAACTGAGCACAGAAAGGTATTTGAATCCAAAACAATTCCATATTTGACCCAGGTCTGGTTGGCACAGGGAATTACGACCCCCATCTCACAGCAGTTCTTCTCGCCCTGTGTTATTGTACCCTATGGGTAATCTGGTTTGGGAACCTATGCATCCAGCACAATGCCATACCATGTATATGGTTTCGGGGGTTGGGTAATTACTGAATATTTTGACAAATTTCAAGGCATATTATTTTTCCACAGTGGCATCATTTATGTATTAAATCTTCAAGGAAATCTTCAAAGATAATAATGTTGTGCAATGAGGAATGAGTAATGTATCTGCCTTGAATTTGGTGTTGATATTTAAATCCAAACCTGAGCCAACCTTTTTGGACATCTAGACAGCAATTGGTTTCCTGTGGAATTGTGGGAAATGTGTTGGTGTGCAGCTGTGGATTGATTAGTGTTGAGTCTCTTGGGGGAGCAGGGGTCAGAGGTTAGCGTGGAACAATGTGAATCTCCTCAGTGGGACAGAGAAGCGTGTATTACTGTGGAACTGCCTCTGTCAGGGTAAACTTTCAGCTGGCGGAGGGGTCGGCTGTCAAACCCTGAACCCTGAACCCCGAAAAGAGTCAAGAAACCATGCGTTAATGTACCGACATGAATTTGCCATTTTAAAAAAAGCCAAAATAGCAGAGATGATACGATGTGAACGTTTAAGGCAAACACAAGATGAAGATTGTAGTTCAGACCTTTCTGTTTGTAGCTGTTTCGAGTGTTGACTCGAACAGACCACTCTGAAGTGTCTGTGTATCCATGATGGATATCATAAGAAATTAATGCTGTTGTTATGACACAGTTCCTTTCCACTATTGCTGTGTTTTCCTCCTCTCTTGGCAGACTCTTAGTAGCATCTAACGCATAGTGGAATAGTCACATTTTATAGTCCACTTTGTTCAACCATATTCTATTAGTGAAACAGATTCCATTTTAGAGGATGACGCCATTTGATGATGTATTATATTATATATTAATGAGCACTATATATCAAGCAGTTTATCAGTCTATTTCATTATTTATTTAGTTTGAAATATATTTCATCCTACTTATTGGTTTGTGATGGATGTACAACAGATATGTATCATGTCTCCACAAAGCAAATGCAACTTCATTCATTTATCCATGTGACAAAAAAAGAGAAAAAATATATCTTATATTTAAGAATAGCAAACTGTATATATATATATATATATATATATATATATATATATATATATATATATACTGTATATATATTTTGCTTTGCTCTTTCTTTTATTGGCTTTGAAGTGGTTTGCTGAGAAACCTATGATGACAGTATTCTTAACTTCGTGTCCTCAGGGATCTGCTTGTAAATGACACATGCCCTCAGTGTGACATCACTCGCATATCGTAAGCAGTGTGTTGTCGTGAAATAGTGAGAAATAGGCGTGTGAAGGCTGGATTATGACATTTTACCAAAAGAGCTTTATTGAATGATGAATGAACATCACCTTTGGGTATTGTAAGGACACACAGGTCTCTCGTTTGCTCAGGTTTGCTCCATGTCTGTGTAAAAGTCACACCAATGCTACCACTCATACATCCCGCAGCTGTCTAGTTTACTGAAATCTATCTGTAGGTGACTTATTTCCATAACTCACGCAATTAAAGCTTTTATTAAATTATTAATGTTACAGAATCAGTGAACCTGTTATCAAAGATAACACGTTGAAAGCTCATCATAAATGTTTATCTATTTTAAGTGATGAGTGTAACAAATGTTACATTTTTTAAATGAACAGATATTTTAAAACAAAGAAATATATTTGTTTCTACCTAAAATACCTCTTATGTGATAGGAATTAATTACGTATATACTGGAAACATATGAAATGATACTTATTGGGAAATCTGTTTATTTCAGTTACAGTAACACTGAAATTGGTGAACTGAGAGATGGTGTAGGCAGGATCTGTTACTGTAGTGCTAGTAGTACACCCGCAGTATTACTGAAATTGACGTTTCTCACAGTGTGCTCTGATCTATCGGACTGTCTGATGATCACTTCTCTCCTTGGCCTACATCCTGGTCACATATACGGATATATTCCATAACAGTCATCAGCATGCGATTGCAAAGCAATTAAGATTTAGTACAGGGACGGTTAGAACGTCCTGTCAACAGAGTACAACTGGAGTTCAGCTTGTTCATTCAGCAGAATGTGTTTCCTCTGAGCTCAAAGAGCCAGGAGCCCCGCTCTCCACATGCTGTCTCTGTCCTCTCTCCTGTGTGTGTGTCCTCCGGGTACTGATCAAGCACAAGACTCATCGGGGAAGAACATCTCTGCGTTTTCCTTCTTAGACATTTGATTCGATTGAACGGGACTAAGCTACATTGACGTGCTTTTTTTTTTTTCATTGTGGAAAAACAGTGTAATTTAAAAAAAACTGTGAAGTGTGAAGAAATGTTTGGATCTCTGAAAAGTGAAGTGTCAGAAGAAATGTGCCTGCCTTCTTGTTAAATGTGCCAGCAAGTCCCAGGTGAAGGGTGGTGTCTCAAATAAAATTCTGCTTTATTCACCCAGTCTGTTGATTAAAGGCTTTCACTTGAAGAGAGTGAAGTGGAAATATAACTACTGGAATGTTGGCATGTACCCTTCTTTTAACAGTAGTTTTCAGCTACTAGTTCTACTAGTACCACAGTTCATTTTTCATTTTAATTTAATTTTAATACTATAATACTGTGTCAAAATACACAGTATCCCTGTTCATATTTATCTGAAGGTAGTGTACAAAGAGCCATGTCCTGGTACAAATCACTTTTTCATATTACAACAATTCTCATCTGACATCATTTACTAATGATGTCTGTGACAAAGGAGCTGTTTTCAGTAAGGTTACTGCATGCGTTTGACCTGCCACAAATTCTGTCCACAAATGGTAAATGGTTTGCATTTGTATAGCGCCTTTATCCAAAGCACTTCACAATTGATGCTTCTCATTCACCCATTCATACACACACACTCCAACGGCGATTGGCATTTTGGGGTTAGGTGTCTTTCTCAGGGACACTTCGACAGACCCAGGGCGGGATCCAACGCTCCGACTGCCAGATGACTGCTCTTACCACACAAGCCAAAGTTCCTCAAACCTCCAGCACCAATAACAAGCTTCTGAGGAGAGGGGTGCTGGGTGTTGTAGTTGTGAGGATGTACTGTAAGAGAACACAGTTTCAGCATAAACCACCAGAGAGACACAACTTTGTTATTTTAGGCAGCATATAAGGAGGCAGAAATCCTGACCGAGGTGGAAATAAAATCCAGTCCAGCTTAGCTTTCTTCATAACTTCTAACTAACTTCTGATGTCAAAGCAGCCAATGATTTTCACAAGTTATTACCTTGCAGTTATACACATTAATGAAAGCTCTTGCATAATTAAGTAAGAAATAACTTTTTCTCAGAAAAGTATACCACAAACCCTGTGGCACACCAGCTATATTTTTAATATCACCGCCACCCAAAAGAAACACCCATTACAGTGCTGTACACTAAAAGGTATTTTTTTATTAACCCGTGAATAATATCTTTGATTAAAAGTCTTTTTTGATATATAATGGCAGTTTACTTGATATTCAACCTATTGACTGAAACAACCGTCTTCAAGAAACCAATTCAATAGCATTTACACAGTATTTTTTATTCATTAATTTTATTAGACATTATTTTAAATGTCTCTCAGAAAGAAAACCATTAAACCTGTATGAAAAATGTAGGACCAGTATACTTGCCGAATTGAGAAGTTAATTTGGATTTAGAGGACAAAACATTTATTTGGGAAAAACAGTCCTCCTTTCCTCCTCCCTGACAGCAACATTGCTCTCTAAAACAGTCCTGGTCATTCAAATAGCTTTTTACATGTTTGTTTAAATTTCCTTTGTCATAAAATGTATTGGATTACTCATAAAGCATGATGTTCCCTGCCCAAATACAAAAGTAAATAAATTATTAAAATATATTCAGGATGCTGTTTGTGAGAAACATTAATTGCATTTAAAAAACAATGGCAAATATTATTCACTATCAATAACATAATATTGAAAGGCATCCTTAGGATTTTGATTTTACAAAATGGAAGTTTCCCTTTTGTTATAGAACAATTATTTAATCTGATATCATTGATTATTTAATAATACAAATGACATTACTATTTATACTTATTTTTAATCAGTAATGCAATTAAATTACATAAATGTTTAAAATATATGGGGGGGAAAAAATTATATAACAAGACATTAATTGTAAGTTCAGTGACCAATCAAACTGATATTCTCCTCAAAGCAAAGAAAAATCATTCCTTGATGATTAACTTATACAGTAACTATAGCACAATTAATAATTAGGGAGATATTTATTTTGACTGGTAAATGAGTTCACTTCAACAACTTTTAAACTGAAACACAAAACGGATAATGCATCTTAGCACACTTTTGCTGTAAGGTTAATCACTGTTTCTGAATACAAATAAATCTGCTAACTGACAGAACATGTGAAACACATGTTTCATTTGTTTGAAGTTAGACACACTAAGTGTGTCATAGTTAACTGCTGATCACATAATATTTTGAAATATTATACCTGTACCTACATATTTGAGTTTACACAAAATTCATTGAAATATTGTACATGGATTTTGCCCATGCAGTCCTGTAAATGTAAAGAATAATTTCATTAATTTTATGCTGAAATTAATTAATCAGAAACTAATATTTCATTAATCTGTGTTATCTCTGAGTATGCACAATCATTTTGATGAATGGAAAAAAGTGATTTCAAATAGGCTTGCAATTGAAATATGGCTGCAACTTACTTTACTTAAATGTTGTGTTGCCTCCTGCGTATAGCATGAATAAAACTGAGATTTAAGTATTTCATGCAAGTCAATATATTGCCATGAACCAGTTCATGGGGAAGTTTCAGACTTTTGGAATTTCTTTCAGGGGAAACATGATTAATAACAAAGTGCATGTGTTGAAACAATAAACAGCACTGTATGGTTATTGGTAATCTATGTGTTAAACCTTGGGGTGGATACTCACATCCCGAGGGATGAAAAGTGTACTTTGAAGAAAACTTTTTTCTCTTTAAAGGAAAACCAAAGTTTTATCATCATCCATCTTTAATGTACTTATATTAGTAGTAGATTCGCACATACATTCCATCATATGTTTACATAGACTATAATGATATTTTAAAAACAAAGCTCAGGACAGCCAGGCCATGTATAAACTAACATATTTTCATATACATAATAAAGCTACTCCTTTTCACCATGGAGGAGATGTACAGGTGCCTTTTTTATCTGAGCTGGGGCCACAGCGAATGCTGGTGTTTTGACCTTTGACCTTTGACCTGTTCTTCCTCGGGGAGGGGCAGAGGGATAGCAAGGCAAATGACATAACAGAACCCATCTTTTTAAAAACACAGAGGTGACACGTGCTTGGTGACTGAAGTCCACATTCGGTTCTTTCGCAACTTTTGACAAGAGAATCCTAATCGTGTTCTTTCATTTTCTATAATCGAGTATTTCTAAATTGTTCTGTTTCACTATTTTATAACAGTCATTTCTGCTTTTAAAAATGTAAACTAAAATAATAAACCGCCCAACAGAAAAGGTAACTATTATAGCGCCTAATGATTTCTTTATTGTTCAATACATATTTTCAGATCTCACGACACTGAGAAAGCATATCAATAATTGTACTACTACTAACACTACAATTACTATAATAATAATAATAATAATAATAATAATAATAATAATAATAATAACAGCAACAATAATATGATAGCAATCATCATCATAATCATCATTATCATCATCCTCAGCAGCAGTAGCAGAACCATCTTTGAGAAGAAGAAGAATAAGACGAAGAAAAAGACTTTGATATTAGTTCAACTTTTTCCCACAAAAAGTGACTGCTTTTTGCTTTGAGTTTAGAAGTACAAACACACTTGGTGCCTGGGGAATTCTATAGAATTTAAAATGTGCAGATTATATTATAAACTTCATATTGTAAACCAATATTTATTTGCAACCACAGACTTTGTTCTGCGCTGTATTGCAAATTATGTACTGAAAATACAATGTACCAAAATAATGTATTTGAAAGCTGACAGTTTGACATTGAATGAAATTGTTCAGGAATATTTTGTATTTTGCAACTAAATATACAAATATCTTAGGCTACTGGATAATAATTTAAATATACGGGATAATGTAAATGCATATAGATGTTGCTGAAATAAAAATGTTGTGCCAGGTTAATGTGATAATCCGTCATGCAGCTCTCCTAGTAGCTGCTTGTGTTTGGTGGATCGTACGCTTTTAAAAGATGGCCTTCAGACACATAAATTATTTACACACTCTGCATACCACTCAGGTATTGCACTGAAACTTCCCGACAGAGTGTGTGTCACATCAACGCCTCCAGAACAAGTTCAGAGCTCCGGTTAAAAGCTCCAGTGTTCATGTACCGATCATCAAAGTCAGCTGAGCCGTCTTCCCAGTCTGTTTGAAGTCGTCCAAAATTATGCAAAGCATCCCCTGCGATCAATGATGGAGTGGGGGGGTGGTAGTGCGGGGGCAGGGGGTGGGGTGGTCGTGCGGGGAGGTTAAAGACAAAAAACACAAAGTTTTATAATGTGTGAAATTAGTTTATTTACAAAAGGAGTAATTCCATTGTGTTGAATCGCTCCACACAATTGATTGCTTTAAAATGATACAATATGGAAAAAGTAAATATTTAACTGAGCATTAAAGCATTGAGCATTGCACTCTGAGAGGGCTCCGCAGACACACACTCTGTTGACTCAGGCTATCAGGCGATGAAACACTTAAAAAATAAAAACAATCATCGCTGACCACTGTTTACTATTCATCACTGGTAACACAATCAGGCCAGGAATACAGCTGATTACCTCAGTGCTGAGGTAATGGTGAAAAACTCTGCTCCTGTTTGCTTTCACTCCCATCACTGTGAGATAGCAACTGAGATACAATATACTTCATTTCTTATTACAATATACAAATGCTCAGGTAAGCATTGTTTGTCATTTAGTTACACTGTGTATACAGGTATAAATACATGTAATACATAGTATTTTATTAATTTCTTGTACATGGTTGATTTATTTAGCAGAGTTTGTATTATAATTGTCAGAATATGTATTTTGCTGAAATTGCCTGTAAATCGTTTAATCAAATCTAATTTGTATAAAAGGAAAAATGTAATTGTTGTATTGTTATGCTTTGCTGTATTGAAATGTTTTTTGTTTTTTTTAGGTTATTTTAAAGAAAATAATTATTTGGGCTATCACATTGGGATCACATTTATGTATGTTTAAATATAACTTTCTGCCTTTTAATAGTATGAACTTGTATTTCAAGTCACAGCACTTCCTGTTTAAGCAGCATAGATGAATACTGCACTTTGTGTGAAGTCACTCACAGTGTAGAATATGTTTCAGTGCAGTACAACAGCTCAGAGCCGTCATGTTCGGTGGTCTTCCAGCCATAATGGAGGTGAAAGAGGCCAGGTTAAAGGTCAAGGGTCAGGTGGCAGCAGAGGTACTTTTTACTTTCCTCCTGCATATAATAAGCAAGGGGATAAGTATTATATCGTTAGTGAAAATAACCCTCCAGAATGCTTAAGCAAAATGGCAAAAAAAATGTCAAAAGGTTTCAAATGGACTGAAGATGAATGCATTGTATTTGTTCATGAAAATAAATGAAAAGTTGAGATAAAACAAGGGACTGATGCTTAAATATCATACATAAAATTTAGCCATACAGTATCCAACGATGATGACGAATTCACATAAAACCTGCTGAATAGGTGCTGCAATGACAAATTGTTCTTTGGAGAGATATACATGGCAACATATATATATATTATTATTACCATGTATTATTATTGTTATTATTATTATTATTATTATTATTATTATTATTATTATTTTAGGCTTGTGATTATTATTATTATTATTATTATTATTATTATTATTATTATTATTATGCCCAGTGTTATTATTATTAATACTGTTTCATAAAAACAATATGCATTAATTATAGAATGAACAGGCGGATAGTATGTTGCATTTTTGTGATATACATATGTAAATCTTTACTATATAGAGCAGTCACATGCCATTCTTTAATGATGTGTTAACAGGCGTACAGGAGAATATACTCTACCAGTGTTATGAGCACTCAGATTTTACACTCAAAGTCTTCATTGTGTATCCAGGCATGTAGTTGTACAGGTAGAATCTAGCAAAAATATTTTTATTAATTTAAAATAAAATTGTAGAATTATTTTCTGTGTATGAGAGGTGTGTGCGTGTGTGTGTGTGTGTGTGTGTTTATGTATGTACGCTCTTAGAAAAAAGGGATTTGAAAGAGTTATTTGGCTTGATTCCATAGGGACACTTTTTAGTTCTTTATGGAACCCTTTGCCATAGGTGTGAAGTGTGAAAGCTTCCTTATGAAGAACCATTTGCCTGACAAAGAATATTTAACTTGTAGGGTTCTTCTATCAATTTTTTGTGTGTGTGTATATAATAATGTATGTATGCTGCACTATCATAAAAAATAGATTTTGAAATTTACAAAGGAGGATGTCCCCAAATATGGTAATTCTTAAATTATTTTAATTCTTTCAGATGGTGAAAGATGACCTTCGACCTCGAATGACCCTTCGTTCTTGTTTTCCGATGTTATATTGATGGGCCAAGCCTGTAACCCTGTGGTTCACGTTGAGGCGTCCTGTGAGATTTGCATCTGTACAGGCGTTTCCGAAGAACTAGGGGCATAAATGCTAATTGTGTCATAGGCTACATGTGACGTCTACGGTTCAGTACTGAGCAACAGGCATGTAAACTACAGTCCGTACTTCAGGGCTAGTTAAGGAAAGTTCAACGTTTTCATTAAAAGAAGATACATGTCTAAAACTTATTTAAAATTGTTAAAATGTTGACCGCTCACAACTAACATAAAGGCGTTTTACCGGTCATACCACAAGTTTAATATAAATTTGATTGAATGCAGCACGGCGATGCTGCTGTACCTCTTGTACCTCTTGGCATAAATAAGTGTCATATTTCAACGATAATGAGACCCTTGTTTTTAGACAAATTATTATTTATTGTGTGTATGACGTAGCTGATACTGCTGCTGCTTCAATTGAATATTATATCACTAACTTCTGCCATCATTGGAATACCGATGTCTAAAAAGAATGTGGACACGTTATAACACTGTATTGTTTAGCAGGGCACTATTTGTAGCCTATAAGCAATTGTAAATTGGTCAAATGTAAAAAAAAGACCAATTCCCCAATAGTTAATTACAATCTGTCTGTGTATGGTGTCATTGAAAGTCGATTCCAGATACTTCTTTAATCCTGCGTTGCAAACGCTTTTGAGGTTTGAGTTATAACGATGTTCCTTTATCTTTCTTCTGAAAACGGCAATGCTGGCCGAGAACGTTTATTTTACTCACGTGGATTTTAAATGCATCAGTGAATCTCACACACGCTCACACTAATTGGTAGAATATGTTACAAGAGTTGTCTCATGATGAATTCCAACTTCTTAAAAAAATCTTCAGAAAGGTTCAGCTACCGGGATGTTTAATTGTGGCTGTCTTACACACCAATCAATAATTAAATCAAATGTTATGATTAAAAGCCTGCGCGTCGGAGGGCATTAAATAATCATGTTGTATTGATAAGACTCCATCTTTTAGTCTCCAAGAGAGATTTCTTAACCACTCGTCTTACAGACTCCTGTCTGTCATGAAATTTAGAATCAGCCACAGGCAAAATTTCCAATTACACATCAAACGTTTCTTTATTTACTGTTTCTTTTCCCCTCGTTAATATTACCAATATTAAATTGGTTAAGATTATGCTTACTTTTACTCACAGCTGTGGTTAATTTTCATCAATTAACATGTCTTACTGTAGATGCAATGGCCTAATAGTTTTATATTTAGTATAATTCTTGACAATTGCTTTAACTGTTATTACATCTGAGCTATAGCTGAATGATAGTTTTCAAAACTAAAACAGACACCAGTTGCACAAAATAAAATGCAGCTCCAGAAAATATAATTTTAATTGTAAAGGCTTTTCTCGACATTGTCACTTGAAAAAATAAAAACCTATAATTTTCCAAGTCCACATACTTTAATATTTAATCTTTTGACACGTTTTACATACCATGCAAGGTTGCTATCTCAAAGTAAACCCGTTAACATGACCAGATTTATTTTATTTACGCTTATTCAACGAGGCTTTCGATTCAGTAATAAGTGACATTGTTATTGGTTAGTATGAACAATAGCGCCAGCATACACAGTATATCTTAACAAATATAATATTCCTTTAATAAAATCAGTCTATAAGTTTTTTTAAAAGTATAGGTTACTATAGGCTAACTGTAACGTAAGTTGGACGTCAACTAATTAAGTTTAGATAATTGTATGACTTTGGTCAGTGGCCTAACTCGACTATCCATTCTATTTAAATAAAAAAACAGACATAAATTCTCACATTTGAAAAGGGTTTGTCTGTAGTCAGGGATTAAGCACTGCCACCCAAACAGCAGTGGGCAACATTCTTGAGTTGAATTCGCCCCTTTCACGATCAAGTAAAACGTCTTTTGTGTGGATAATAAAAACGGATTTCACGCATAACTCACTTCCAACAATAGGGCCACACGCCAAAGTTTGAAAAGGAGCGGAGACAGGCAATGTCCAAATAAAGTATGGTATGACGAGAACGATAATGCTGTCGTACAGCAGCATTTTAGAGAGCACTTTCCCAAGTTAAACTAAATGTCTTTATGATGAGGACTTTAACCTGGAAAACGTGATATTTCCTCCAGTTGTTATTAGTTTAAGTCTGAATGAAACCCCCCGTTGATTGTGCTGAGCTCATTTGTGTGTGAAAAAGGAGGAAGACGAAGGGACGCCTATGCCAAAATACTTTGCTTAAAACTCCACAGGACTTCCTGAATGAAGCGGACATAGAGGTCATATGTAAGACAGTAACCACCTCTATAAAGTTTGGAAGTTCTTTCCAGGACAACAACAACAATAACATCATAATAATAATAATAATAATAATAATAATAATAATAAGCAACAGCATCGTCATCATCATCATCGTCATCATCATTCGTTAAAAACAACAACTATTATTATTATAGTTTTTGTCATTAATATTCTTCTTCTTCTTCTTCTTTTTCTTCTTCTTCTTCTTCTTCTTCTTCTTATTATTATTATTCTTATTATTATTATTATTATTATTATTATTATTATTATTATTATTATTGTTATTATTATTATTATTATTATTATAACAATGATAAATGGGGGTACATTGTTTATATATATATATATATATATATATATATATATATATATATATATATATATATATATAGGCTACATTCCAAACCATAGTATGAGCATGTAGTCAATTTTTATGTTGACTGAAGGTGACAGGCAGACGTCCCTGCTTGCAGTTTTAGGGCTGAAGTTCAGTACTTAGAACTGGTCAATGACTGCTCCGCACCTCTCAAAAGCCGATCTGTAAGGATTACACTGGTCAAAATAATGGGCTAGCTGTTCTTAAAACACAAACCGAGAGTACATTTTTTGCTTTAATGCATTTCCTCTCTATTAACGTTCATTCTAGGCTTCTTCGACACACATGGCTTGTAAGCAATACTTTACCCCTTTAACAAATACAAAAGATGCAAGTAGGCTATTAGTTTAAATATTCAGCCACTGTCTTGAATTCAAAAGGTGTGTTTTGAATACAGCATCATTGGCTACACGTTAACCAATGCTCACAGATAGATTTGGCCTTGTACCGGGCACGGCTAAGAAGCTAGGCCTACTGGTTTTACATTTAGAAAAAACATTTCCATAAATCAAGGATGCGCTTTTGTTGTTGTTTTCAAATAACTAAATAGGTAAAGAAAAATACTAACCGAATTTATTCACAAAGAAAGCTATAATATTGCTTTCTTTTTCTGAGAATGCACCGGCATTTGTGCCAGAGTCCGTATGAATATCCTAGATCGCAGCTGTATTTCACTATGCCATCACGAATGCATCTCAACACGCATTGGATATACTGGCCTAAAGCGTCCGTGCTTCGTCATGCAAACGTTATCTCCTCACAATCACTCAAAGAGAAGGAAAAAAAAAGGTTAATTGCGCCATTTGCCTGTCGAAGTAACCGACTATGATGTAAAATGACAACGGAATGCCGGGTACTTACCACAGACCATGTAGATACTGTAACTGGCAAAAGACTTAGACGGTCTTGGCGTGAGGACAGATGCAACGCAAAGCTAAAACGGACTGCCAGGAACGCTATAGATTAGCATGGGGTCCGCAGCACAATGATACTGATCAATACCTCTGCACTTACATAGCAGATGGCCTGGGAGAGGACAAAAAATGAAAGAAGAAAAAAGAAAAACGTGTCCCAATCGACCCACCGTTAGCCAGGCCTCCCCTAGTCTTTGCGTTTTAGACAAAACTACAGTTTATAAACTTAAAAGTGGCTCAAGATTTAGTCAGTGGCAATTGCCTCATTGTATTTTCTTAACTGCGCCTGTGCATTATATACTTTGTAGGTTGTGTAACCCATTGCTGTTACTGTGGTTGATTTTTACCTCTGAGATGTTATTTTCCCCGTTACGATTAACAGTTTGAATGATGTATCCGTTTTATCTAAAGACCACTCATCCGTTAGATTAATCTGCTCGGTTAATTTATAAAACCTCGTTCCAAACTTGAGAATAGACGTAGGCTACAAGTAGGGCCTATATGTGAACATGTTTTACTTTTATACCTTTAAATGACCATTTTGAATATCTGACAAAATATTGCTCAGTAATATAAAATAACAAGAAATCTAAATTGTATTGAACAAATTAACACACAGTATAGCTGCCATTAATCATCTAAAAAAACTCTACTTTTTATATTTACCGATTACTTTGAACTGAGATAACTGATAAGTGCATACACCCAAACATACGAACTTAACAAAGTTGAGAATATTTTAAAGAGCTGGCCATCCCGTTTTAGGAATAACTTGACACCACATATCCACGTGATTCGGTATAGTCTGCAAATTGTTCAGGAAAAGTGGGATCACACTATCTATAATTGCAGGTGATTTTTAATTTAACCTTTAAAATAACAGAAAATAGTAGTGTTGATATTATTAACGGCAACTTTTATTTAGTCGAAATCACAAAACTGAACTAGGTTAGATTAGTTGCGACGTTAGAGGCTGTTGGGTGGTTTATTTTTATTTTACAGATATCCATACAATCCTCCTTGGCAAGATATAGAATGGCAAGATACAGTTTTTGTCATGTCTATAGACGAAACTGCAGCGAATGTTTCCCCGTTTGAATAAACTAGGAAGTACTCCAGGACCAAGACAATTTGCGAGGTCATCTCTTGACAGCTGAAAGTGTTTGGAAGCGGCCTTTTCTGCAAGAGACCCCCCGCTCCTCCTTTGACAGCTGATCAAAAGGAAAATAGGTCACGCTTCTGAGACTTCTGTCCTTCTGTGCTTAATTACAGTCCCTTTAAACAAAGGCAACATCTGCGCAGTCTCCAAACAAAATAACCATCCAAAGCGAGAAAGAGCAACCTGCCTTTAAAAATCGGTAACTTTTAAAGGTGTTTTAATTCTGTGTTTGTGCGGAACTCTTGTTGTAGTTGAAATAACTTGAGATTATTGTGACATACTATATAGCTACTACGACACCTGGATATCCGCGTCATTTCAGGCACCAATTAGAAGAATGAAGTAGTCGTTATGGACTTATTTGAGGGAAGTTTTATGTTGCTTCGGCTTTTTAAAGAAGATAGCTCATCACAAGGGCAAAGGGCCATGATTGGATAGAAACTTGTCCATAACTGTGCAATAGCCACAAAAAGTTTTCGCTTTACCAATTAATTAAATAGAGCATAGCACAAATAAAAAACAGTTACAACTTTTTTTTACAAGTTTTATTGTATTTTCTACATATCAACACATTAGCTATTTTCATATGTGTACGTATGAGAGAGTTCTGTGTGTTGTTAGTAGACGATGAAAAAAAAAGAGACAAAATTGGAGCCTTTCAACAGGCCTATATGACACCTGCTATTTTTTTCCATGGGCTTCGAGTAACCGATGCGTGATGAAACTAACTTATTACAATAAGACCCATGTATTTATATATATATGTATTTGAGACGTTTCACATGTAATTTATTATACTTGTAAATACTAGCTGAAGTAATCAAAAATCAGTTTCCTCTTGAAAACTCTAACAAATCACAGCCATCTAAAACAGGGACTATTTCAATATTTTGTAAATATATGAATGTAAGCCTCTCTGTTACCGTCGTCATTTTCTGTGAAATGATTCCAATTCCTCTGACAGATGATAACAGGCAACGAAAGGGTTACGAGTAGTTTAACAGAAATCCAGACTTTCTGACGTTGGATTCCAGATGCAGGAGCAGCATACAAATCTCAACCGAGCATGAAAACTCCCAGGCAGCGCCGTACACAATACAACCGAATTGGATACACAGCCCCCGGGAAGCGTGGTGCTGAGCAGGAGGGAGAAGGTTACTGGACGGCAGTGTTGTCAATCAAGGACCAATCCCCGCCCACTTCGCTGGGGTAGGGTGATCGGGGAGCAGACCCATCCCGGACAGCTCTAGCTGCCTAAACACAATACGTAGGAGGAGGAGAGGGCTCGGACATGGCGAGAAACAGCACTGGCCCGTCTGATAGAGATCGGTAATTTTTTATTTAAAAAAAAAACCCGAGAGGCCTTAGAAAAAAAAAAAAAAAGCAAACGACAAAACCCATCCCTGGCACAAAATATTAAACAAATCAATGGACTGAATGAAGACTGCCTACAACGCCTATCGATGCCTGGCCAAGGATTTGGATGCTTACGCCATGAATCCAGAGATGACAATGGACAGCATTGGCAATCTGCATGGTGGAATAAGCGTAAACCATGACCAGGATTTGATGAACAGCCACAGTCCCCACCACAATCGGAACACAGGGGCTTCTTTGCGGATACATCAGGATTTGGCTGCGGCATCACAGCGTTCCGCTATGGTGTCCAGCATGGCTACAATTCTGGATGGGGCTGGAGAGTACCGTCCGGAACTGTCTCTCCCGCTTCATCACGCAATGAGCATGCCGTGCGACACATCCCCACCGGGGATGGGCATGAGCGGCACCTACACCACGTTAACGCCACTCCAACCACTACCCCCTATTTCTACAGTTTCGGACAAATTCCACCATCATCACCATCACCACCACCAGCGTCTCTCCGGGAACGTAAGCGGGAGTTTTACGCTGATGCGGGACGAACGGGGTTTACCAGCAATGAACAACCTCTACAGCCCCTACCATAAAGACATGACCGGGATGGGTCAGAGTTTATCCCCTCTCGCCAGCAGCCCCCTCGGCAACGGCTTAAGCTCCATCCACAACACGCAGCAAAGCCTACACAACTACAGCACGCACGGGCACGACAAAATGCTCAGCTCCAACTTCGATGCCCATACTGCCATGCTGGCCAGAGGGGATCAACACCTCACCAGAGGCCTCGGTGGCCCCGCGGCGGGTATGATGCCGCATTTGAACGGGATGCACCACGCCGGGCACCCGGGCCACCCTCAATCCCACGGGCCTGTGTTGGGTTCCAGCCGGGACAGACCGCCCTCCTCCTCGGGAACGCAGAGTGCCAACTCGGGGCACCTCGAAGAGATCAACACCAAAGAGGTGGCACAAAGGATCACGGCAGAACTGAAGCGGTACAGCATCCCGCAGGCGATCTTCGCCCAGCGGGTTTTGTGCCGCTCGCAGGGCACCCTTTCCGACCTCCTGAGGAACCCAAAACCTTGGAGTAAACTTAAATCGGGAAGGGAGACATTTAGGAGAATGTGGAAGTGGCTACAAGAGCCCGAGTTCCAGAGGATGTCGGCCCTACGGCTTGCAGGTAAGACAAGGTATCTTGATGAAAACTCTGTTTACGGAATTGCTTGCCTTCTTGCTACTGTGCATTGTAACACTAAAACAGAGTTCACGATTTTCATGGAGTTGCACTGATTATATGAGCGAGTTCTGAATCACACCATTATTGATATTCAATAGCTTACGATCAATAATAATGGCACGTCCTTTTTTTCTTAAGCATCTTATAAAATCTTCACTATAAAGTAGATAGTCTTTTGTTTATGCACTGGGATATGTCAGCTCTCACTTATTTGAATGAACGACCTTTTGTCACAAACCTGAAACGAACTCTCTTTTAGTTAAAAGGTGTGATTTAAAAAAAGTGAAATTGATGTTTTCATGTTCAGGTGTATGTGCTACTGTTCTGAGCTAATACTGTGTAGCATGCAATTAGTAAACATAAATGTCAAAATCTTCCATCTTGAAGGAACTGCAGGAGCGACGCTATATTCATGTGCATTTTTAGCTGTTGTTCAGAATCATCGTGTGCTATTAACAAAAACATTAAGTTTTCTGTTTATATGATTTCTTTTTGCGTTTTTCATTGTGGCTAAATAGTGTATATTTGTTGTTTGTCTGATTCTCATGACGTGAATGGCTGTTTCTTGAAGAGTTGAAAAGCAAAATGTGTATGAACGACACCATTTGTGCTTGCATTGATATTTTGTAGAGTGAGCGTGAGAGGGAGAGACAGAGAAATATTTTCCGTTGGCTAGGTTGTGTCTGTACCTACTACCCAATGCAAGTCAGTAATGTGGAAAAACTCATCGTTGTGTACACATAGTAAGGTTGTTGCCCCCTCTAGCGATGAAAAATGAGACTCATAGAACCCGCTTTCTTTTGTTCTTCTCAAGAAAAGAGGGGTTAAGTTAATTGTGCATCACTTTGTAAAAAAACGATTGATAATCTATTTTAAGAAATGAGTAAAAACAATATCCGCGTTATCGTTTAATTGGTGATCAAGATTCAACAATAAAAGAAACAAAACAAGAAAAATGCATCTAATACATTGCCAAGTTAAATAACATTGACAAAAACAAATAAAAATGAACAAATTCCGTGACGTATATTTATAACAAATAAGTCGTACTAATATTAAGTCAAAAATTAAAGGCAAAAATGATAACGGTGCGTTTTCTTTGTTTTGACTTTTTGTACACAAATAGCTAACAACGCAGTCATACGTGAGCTACATCGAGTTGGTACATGATAGTACATCTCCATGGTGAGATTATATACGCGCAGATATTAGCCATCAACGGGCGAATGCTCTTAAAACGAAAAACAACAACAACAACAACAACAACAACAACAAAAAAGAAAAAAGCGCGCTTGCAACAAAGGTGATATTTAAATGTAGTTGTTAGGCCTTGCTTGAATGCAGTATTGCACATGCAAACTCTCATATGCATTCAGTAGTTATTCACAATGATTACTTAAAACATAAATGAATACACGCTTTGAGCGCTGTGTTTCGAGTTTTTCCTCTCATGACATCGATTTAAATAATGGTATAGTTGCATCTACAAAAAAGGATTGAATAATATAACATTACAGGCCTATTTAGCGCGATAATAGGCTAAGGTATGGACACTGTAGTCTAGGGCAGGAAATTATTATTGTAATATTTGAAGACGCAGTTACTTCAGCGTGCAGATGGTGGTATAGCCTTCTCTGAAGGGGGGTTGGGGGGGGGGGGGGGGGTTGGTGGTATTATGTGATCGGCGAGGCTGGGGAATTGAAACGAAGAGCAGGAGCTGCAGCGGCTCAATGAATTATTGATAGAAATCTCTGCATGACCCAGAGCCGGAGCACCAAACGTCACCTTGTCTCGGGTTAACCAGGCAAAATGTGAAGCTAAGCGCCAGGCCTCCGTCGGTCCTTACGCAATTATACAAAACGAATAATTTATAACCTCGAACTGATGTAAATCAGCGCTCTCTAAACTAAACGTTTGATCAGCCCCAATGTCCACGTGCATTAGCAGGATCATATAATATAAACATCAGAAATATGGGATAAAAACAATGACAGTAATTGGTCTGTGTGATATAAGCTTTGTGAATTGGTCTATGAAAGAACGCAAACATTTGGAAAAATAATGCTGGCATTTTCGCATTCGCCGGGAGTGGATGGTCCTGCCCTCGCAGTATTAATGTAGTCAAATCAAAGGTGACACTTGGCTCAAGCTTATTCCAAGAGCATACAAGCAATCAGGCTGGGTTAACATCTTGGGACGGCCACAAAACCGAAAAGGATTTTGCCTTACTCAAAATAGCTCATACCCAGCTCACGGTTTGCAGACAAAACGTGGTCAAGTAGGCTATGAGCAAAACAACTGAAGCACATACAAATCTTATAGAAATAAAAATAATTTAGCCTAAACATGGTTTACCTTGAAATCTCAGACCTATGCTTGAAATTCAGCCTATCTGTATGCTAAACAGACCATATGAGAAATGGGTTGCTTGGTTTTAACTTTTTTTTTCAAACAGAATTTATAGCCCATATTGAGATAATATTTCAAATCTTTAAAAGTCGGCTAATACAGGTAGCGCTGTAAATTAACACAGCCTAATATTCCCCATGCGTTTTAGATTGAAAGGAATGGAGGCAATCACCTTTGATTGAATCCTTTAGCACCATTCATAGTGCAGTCACTACAATTCATTTTCAGTTGAGAAATATTCTTATGTTTTATTTGCATGGACAGATGACCGACCAGGAACTGTGCCGCATTTGACGTTAGATTGCTCCATAACGATATGGAGGCAATATGATCGTTACCGATTACAATTACTTGGAGAACAACTTGGAAGTGTGACCTAAGCTGAACTAGTCATATGCAAAAACATTTAAAGTCGAATGATTTGATCAGCCAATTTAAGGCCTTCAATTAGACCCGATAAACGGCACGGCCTTCGTCGAGCGGGATATATTGTAGTGCTTCTGTGCAATGAAAATAATTTCTGATCAAAAAAAATACCTGCATGATAAAATAAATAAATAAATAAAAGAATAACAATAATAAACACGCTTTCGGGACCCTGTCTTATCACACAACACCGCCTTTCCATCCATACACAGAACTCCAGAAGGTATTGAAGTCAGTGAGAAATCTTGACACGAGAAATAAGATCCAAAGGAAAAAAAAACTGTCGTTTATTTTTATTCCCGTCTTTCATTCCTGTGGTTATGTCACTTTCTAAAACAAATATGTGTAGCTCCATGGGTGTGGATCGATGCGGATAATCTCTTGAAGATTAAAAGGGCATTAATGCTGGCAACAATAACATAAACGTGTGGACCCAGTTCTCATTGATCTGGAACCTGATCCCGGTTTCTTCCAGGAAAGCCGATGGCGGAAGTACGTTCCCAGCAGTGGACGGCGCTGCAGATCCCGAGCAGACCCGCTACTCTGGGGCGCCTCCTAAAAGACTTACGGCCCCTGCTGAAAAAACTGCTCAAGCTAGATTTTGAAACAGCAGGTAGCTGGTTGACTAGTTAGACCAGCTCTATTCTCAACATGTTTTGACCATTTCAAGCTAGGTTTTAAAACAGCTGGTAGCTGGTTGACTAGTTAGACCAGCTCTATACCCAACATGGTTTGACCAGCTCAAGCTAGGTTTTAAAACAGCTGGTAGCTGGTTGACTAGTTAGACCAGCTCTATACCCAACATGGTTTGACCAGCTCAAGCTAGGTTTTGAAACAGCAGGTAGCTGGTTGACTAATTAGACCAGCTCAGGCTAGGTTTTGAAACAGCAGGTAGCTGGTTGACTAATTAGACCAGCTCAGGCTAGGTTTTGAAATAGCTGGTAGCTGATTGACCAGCTAGCCCGGCTCTATAGGCCTACTCAACATGGCTTGACCTGCTCTGTTTTGAAACAGCTGGTAGCTGGCATTTCAAGCTGGCCATAGCTGGATTTTACACCAGGGCTGAGAAAGGAGCGGGAAACATATCTGTGGCATTCTGGTGCAAGCCAAACAGTCCTCTTGTTGGATAGAATGAAAATGACAATGGATGCTGTCAGTGCTGCAGCACTGACAACTGCTTCAGGGCTGTTGGGTAGCACCTGCGTCCACAGCGGTAATGATGTTAATATGAACCCCTTGAACAGTGTCAGCCTACACGGTCAGAGGTAAATGAAACGCTGCGTGTCCCAGGGAGTGGCGATAAACAGGGAAAACCATTTGAATCCACTGTAGTCATAGTGTTATCCAACAGCAGTTGTGATTGATACGGGAGGAGGCTAAGCACGCTTGAAACAGTGGCTTGGAATAGCTCAGAATTGGAATTTATTTCTCATGTATTTTTGTTTTAAGATCATACACGTAGCTCAAGAGGATACAGTCATAAAATAGTAAAAGAAAACTCCAGTAATTGCAATGAGAATTGAAATTCTCTGCCCTGCATTTTGTTTTAAGTGCAAATCATTGTTTACATGGGTTTAACATGTAACTTGTGAGACAGCGCTTCCGCATTCTATAACTAATGTCTTTGTGACAAGGGATATAAGGTACTGTACATTTAAAAATTCTGAAGTACTTTCAAAATATTAAAGGAGTATCCTTTGCCAAAAGGAAACTGGGTGATTGAGAGCACATTGTGGACAGGACATCTGCTGCCAATAGCCGAACAAGATTGATACGTATAATGGCACCACAATTTAAAATGGATAAGAGCCCATGTTTTGGTAGGTCAGTAAATTTGATATTTTTGATCGCAAATATTTTTTCTTATCTATGTCCCCCATTTGAAAAGTGTTACTTTTGTTGCCGTTGTGGGAAAGTGAGCGCATTGAGAGATGTCTCAGCGATATATGGAATAAGATAATAATTCTAGGATTATGATAAAATGATACTACAGCTGTTTTTACAAAGAAGAGATATGATGGCATGATTGAATGTGATTAGGCCATTTCGAGGGTAGCTTGGTTGGTATCGTGTCTTCACGTCTCCTAAGCTTCCTGTTGACACATGCACCATGATCAAGCAGCTTGAGATATGGAAAATGGGATTTTCTTCAACACACACATGATAGTCTGGCTGGCTTGGCCAAACATTGTCAGACGATTGCGATATCCCACAATGCTGTTTTGGTCAACAGTAGCTGAGTAAAGTGCAAAGTTTGGTTCATTTAACCCCAAATGTGCTCACTTGTTTACTGTTCAACTTCTATCAGCGAATTGCTGACTGGACTGTCGCTGTGAACTAAAAAAACAGGCGGAAAAGATTCCAGGGCAGGGGGTTTGTTACAGGGGTGAAGTGAATGTTTAGAACATTATCACAAAACCAGGCAGGCCCAGACATCATTCCCCCACACATGCAGACTCGCATTATTGCTATATTTAGTTAATCGGGTACAATAAAGACTAATGCAGTGAAATCAATATCGCAGGGATGTATAGAATAGAGGCTACCTATCCAGACCACTTTATTTAAAGATATCACTGGAAAACACTTACCCTAAGTGATGACCAGTTTTGTTCTTCGTGTACAGTGTTGATGTGGTCCCTATATAAACTGGCTATCGTGACTGTGGTCCTTATTATCTTGTCATTTTATATTTATACATTATATTTTTTATGTAATCACTAACGTCTAAAACTGTTTGGCAATTTGGAAGAAATAAAACTCACAGTTAAAGGAAAATATCTGAACAAGATTATCACTGGTTTCAAATTTTCTAAACCATAGCCACAAATGCAATGCATGGCAACATAATTAATTACACATTAGAACAAAAAGAGAATATTAATTTATGTTCTGAAACATGACAACTATATTTGCTTCATAATATAGGCCCAGATTCCAAAAATGGCCAAACTTTGTATTCTGCATATATAATGACTAACCGTTCCTGAAATGTAACGACAAAGCACTTTGCAGTTGGACTGACTATGAATCATGACTGTACAGTAATGTCATTATCATCAGATTCATTCCTGGTATAATATACCGAGTCACAGAGGACACAAGGAAAGCAGACAATGATGACATTTATTAGACGATGATTGTGTGGTTCTATCGCAAAAAAATCACTGATATTTTTTAGCTTTGACTTTGTGATGCTTCTTGATATGTCCAGATAGACTGCTTGTTTAACTGCATGACATTTTCCATTCATAATAATGGGTCCATTTGACCCCATAGTCAGTGGACTTTATTGGTTTTCTTCCTATTGTCGTTGTTACACATTGTTATACATCTTTCTCCCTCCTCCTGCGGTATCTTCAGTGTCTTGTCACTTCTCCTGTGCTGATTAAGAGCCAGCATTGCCTGTGCTAATTGGGAAAACACCCTCACTCTGTCTTCTGGAGTCTGGGAGTGTTCCTCTCCTGAAGCGGGCTCTCCTTGCCGTCACGCTGCTTGTTGGGGAGATGCACAGTAGCTTTGGGCTCGTTTGTAGAGCGCCGGTTTTATTGTTTTAGCGGCCTTACTCTGTTTTCTGGTTTGTTGTAGTTTGTTGGGTTTTAGCTGAATGTAGGCCGGTTGGGAATAATTCCGGTCCACATTCCCATTGTGGGAAGACCTGAAATTCCGACTTTTTGTTCTTTTCCTCTGGCCCCTATGTGGGTCTTTTTTTCTTTTTTTTTAAGAATTAAATTCTCAAGGAGCAATTTTAGATTTCGCCTTTAAGCTGCTGTTGTTTGTTTGTTTGTTTGTTTGTTATAATTTTGTTTTGTGGCCATTGCTGCCCCTGCTTATTGCTGGCTGCCCATAACTTTGGTCACACTATTTTTGTTGCGAATCAAGCTGCTATGCAAATTGTCACAATTGCGAATTGTGAGGAATTTCGGTATCATTTACTGAGCCAATGTATTTAGAACGTGTCAACAAAGAATAGATGTTTTTGTCCACGGTTATCTAACTCCTACTGTCGTTGCAAAACCTTCAACCCCTTTCCATATAGCTGTTATGGTTAATTTTAGATACCAAGTAAAAGCTGAAACCTTTATTTGATCATTCCAAACACTCCTAAATGAGATTTGAGGTGATTTCCTCATCAGCAAAGTGACATCACGGAGTCAGTGAGTGCTTTGATTGGACTTGTCTCGACAGTCGGTCTGGCCACATACCTTTGGAATACTGATGTCATCACTGCAGGGGCAGATATGGAACTTTGTGTTTCCTGATTGGCTGTCATTCAGCAATGGCTGTCTGTTTGTTTAAAGAGGACACTTTGCTTATTAGTCAAACAAATACCCTCTCTGTCTCAGTTCTAGCTGATAAATAACAAATGATAACAATGTAACTGATGTTGTATCCAATACAACATTTGAGATGGGTTAGCAAAATTCAATCCCCACCTGACGACATTAACACGGCACAGAAATTTGTTTTTACAAACGGCACCCATGGACATTTCTAATGACTGTCATTCATTTAGTTTAAAAGATGCCCTGATTTCTTGGTTGATGTTCTTATTGTGATTCTTGCCTGCATTTGCACAGTATGAAAATCTGAATTATCAGAGTTGTATGGCAAACTATTTGTTAACCACCCAGGCATACAAGTATATTTTCAGTATTTGAAACTTCATATTGCTCGTCTGAAATTCATTTTTATGTAGTAGTTTAATGAGGCACAAGTTTATACTGAAACATTTGCAGCGATGGTGTCATGCTTTTTATTCGTCACAGGGGCTCAGGAAATGAGTGGTATGATCGTTGTACTAATGTACAGGGGCTCAGTCGGTTTAGAGTTCAGTTGGATTTCCATGCCTCTGGTGGGTGGTATTTAACCTGCAAATATTTGGTTCACTTGGACTACCGCCTGAAGACAAGCAGTTGGAAAAACAAACTCTGTCTGTTGTGTATCTTCACTTGCTCTCTAGAGTGCGGTGAAACATTTAGGGGAATAAGCATTCTTCTGAAGTCTCTCATTTCCACAAAATATGTATTCCAGCGGTAGCGCGAAGCAGGGCAGCGAGTTAGTTCACAACCCAGCATCCAGAAAGAAAGCCACATGCCCTCCCTAATCAGCCTAAAGCAGCTGAGAACTGAAGCCAGGAGTCCAGCCCCGTACGACTACAGTCTGCAACATATGCAAAGTGTCTTTACTGCGTTTCACTGCAGTGAAGCTTAGGAAGGCAGCCATTGAGGCTCTGTGGGGGGAGAGTGGGGGGGGGGGGTGTGCTCTGTTTGTGCATTAAGCCAAGTACCTCCCATCCCCCCCCACACTGCCTCCACTTAGATGAGACTTTTTAAATTTTTAATTGAAAAGCTCAGACCTCAAGAGAAGGCCCTGAAGTTTTTCATTACCTCGTTTTCTCCACCGGACCGGTGATGATACGGCCCAGGAGGGGGGGGAGGTGGCACTGCTGATCGAAGCCTGCTCTTGGTTACTCCTGGCACCTGTCCCCTGGGCTCCCCCCGTCGCCCGCAGTGCTAACACGGTCACAGGCTGGCTGCACGGCCTGTGCAAAGACGCCGTATTTACCTTATCTCCCAGATTTATTAACAGCCCTTTGAGAAACGCAGGACAGGCATTCTCACCAGGCTTTAGCTTGGATCAGAGGGCAATGACTGGGGTACACAGGCTACTTGCTGTTGCGAGGCCCAGATGCAGTCTAATCACAATGGACTTCATCTTTTACGCAGAGTAATGAATTTTTTTTATTCATGGACAATTTTAGTGACCATGGATTTGAAAAGATCCAGAAAAAGAACATTCAAGGACTCAAATATGTAGGCTGAGGTTGTAGCTAGATGGGCTGAGGTTATGTGATGGGCCACAGATCTGTTATACGTATTTCATGTTCATGATGTGAATATAGCCTTTATGATGTGAATATAGGTTTATTTTTGTGGTGTTGTTATAGGAAAAAAATGGAGACGGGTATTAGGTAGAATTTTATTACATCATTCTATAGCACATTACTGCAGTTTTGAATTTCTCCTCCTGGATTGATTTATATTTGTTAAGCAATATATATTCCACAGAATTTACTTAAAAGAATTATGAATATGTCATCTCTAGTTTGATTTATTGTCCACATACCCTTACAGAAGTAGGTTACCTTGTAAATTGCCTAATATAACGGCTTTACTATGATTTCTGAAAACAGCTAGATTCAAATCTGGACGTCAAGCTAATTTAAGTTACACTCTCAAACAGTTTATCGACAAAGAGTTTTAGTGTTAAACCGTAAAACTGCTGTGAATCGTTGTTAAAAGATGAGGACAGCAGCCTGAATTTAATGAACATTTGTCCTTAACCTGAACTCCCAGTTTAATTAAGTTAGACAATCACCAAAATAAAAAAAATAAAAAATGTAAATGTCATTGTACAGTAATAAAGGACAGCTATTGATCCAGGCTGAAATTTTGGTGTGAATTTGGTGAATTATATATATATATTTTTTTTTTTGAGCTCATGAGGCCCTATCTAGGCATGCCTTAGTTTGAACGGTTCTAACGGTTAGATTCTAACCGTTAAAACGTAGCCTGCAACGCGCTGTCTGTGGTACTGAAAACGGATGTACTTAGGCCTACACGAAACGTGTTTTGCCTTAAGGTCGATTATAACTCAGCATTTTTCATTAATTAGGCTACAGCGATCATCCACCTCGCGGAATGTGATTAACGTTTGCCTGATGTAAACATAAACCGCACTGCATTGCACTAACGTGTGTCCTCGATGATCCAACGACGTTAACATGGTATGTTGTGCTGACACGGAATGTTTTTTTTTAAACTAAAATGTGTCCTTAAGGCATGTGTAATATCTTTGGGATGTCAATAAATGAAACATTCGTGTACACTTATAACTTTAAATAATCAGCATTGTCATGCGAACATAGACTTTTTAAAATAGTATCCTCTTGTTCATGGGCTATTTCTTTATTTACAAAGTTGTATTTATTATTTATGCTACACGAGTATGCCTACTTTATTGTTCGCAGAAGTGAATTCTACTCGCAGTAAGCCATTAATCTGATTAGTCAACTGTTTGAAATAATAGAATTATAAAAATATAATTGCACAATTTGCTTGAATACTTGGCCTACAATAGTCTAAATGCGCTCAAATGTGACCAAACTGAATGCACTGCGGCAAGAGGTGTTTATTCCACAATACCACGCGCTCTTTCTCGGCTCTGTGCCGTTAGAGAGGCAGAAGACATTGATTTACATTTGTCAGAGAAGAAAGATAAACCATAGGCAAGAGGAGCTGTTACCCGTTTGATATAAGGCCAGGGAAACCTACGGTATTGATCCAATTGATTTAACCTTACCCTTTAAAAATCCAGTTAACTCCCCTTTCAAACCGTGAAAACAGTAGACGCGAAGTCCAATTTGAATATTATAATTGTGTTTTTGATCATTCTGTAAATGCGTGATGGGGTACAACGTCGTGATTAAATCGCAGCACTGTGAATTTCCATTGACTGAGAAGACGGCCCCTCCCATATACAGTGCCTCCCATATACAGCTGCTGTGTGTCTGCAGCTCCCAGACGGAGGCGAGCGCAGTGGCACCTTTTTCAGTCGCAAAATGGCCGCAGTAAGCAGAATGCAACACGATGAAAGCGCAGCTCAAAGAACAGTTATTCGAATTCTGAATTTACGAGAGTGGCCGACCTACATTGTTCAGAGAAAAAGCGCGAGATTGTTTGATTTTTATTATTTGATTATAAACGTATTGTATCTTGACTGCATATTTTAAAATATCAATCAACCGCCGTAAAAAGTGAAACTATTTTCAAGATGGTCGTGGATGTTCTACAGCCAGCTGTTTTTCAGTAGCCTAACAGTTGAATGTTTACAAAATTATTCCCGTGTGAAAATACTTTGTTTTTAATTTATTTTCTAAATCAAATTATTACTCAGCGTTGAGAAGTGTTACGGCCCGCTTTTATATAAGGCTTGGATTGAATGTATGTGGTTTTGCATTTTCTTCCGAGCAACGTGGGACACTCATCCCATAGCCTACGATAAATCATACCAACCTTAAATCTCAAAAGGACACTACTTTTAGTGTTTAGAATTGTTAGAACTATTTGGCTATAATAGCCATTTTTAAACCCGTGGTTGTAAATAACTACACACATGAACATGATTTTTGTTCTGCCAAAGTATATATTGTAAACGAATTTTACAATCGTTCATTCTATGTGGACATAACCTATTTGCAACTAATATATTGTACAAATACTACTGATTGACATGCGAGTCTCCACAAAAAGGCCCAATCGTCTTTATCTCTAATATGAACGCATCAATGTAGAGGGACGGTACGTTGAGAAGTGTAATGGCCGAGAAGAGGAGAGAGCCGCTTTCAGTGTGAAATTGATGCCGCCGTTGAGGAGTTTATTCCCGATCGATGAAACATCTGCGTCAAGTGTCATTCATGGTATTTGCTTTTACTTGTCATTGTACAAAAACAGTGTGAGAACGCGTCCTTGACGTTTTCACGGAGATACTCGCTTTCTGCAAGCGCCTTTCTAGAGTAAAATGGTCTTACGGTGTCCTTTTCAATGATCAATTCAGAACGTGTGAGGGCAAGGTTATGCGAAGCTATGTCAATTGAACTAGCTACATACAATTATTAATAGGACATAGCGTCCCACCTGCCCAAGCTCTCTGTTTCCATAGTGTCTTTATTTTAGAACACAAAGGAAGTTATCCTATATTGTGATCGTCGGTCGTTGCTTGCTTTCTCCCATGCAAAACGAGGCTTTTACATGGGTTATTCACATAAAACACCATTGTACCCAGGGTTGCCATAGGCTTCTGGGGTTATACATCAGGCTTTACCTTGAGGTCTATTGTGACAAGGTAAAGCCTGATTATGATTATGAGCCTTGTTGACAGTTCAATTTCAATTATCCATGAAAATGCATATACAGACACATTTTGATTTTATTCATACATTTCAATTGCAGTTGGCTGTGGCATGGTTGCATTATGTACACATACAGTAGGCTATATATGACTTATAAAACGGGCTGGACAAATCTCAATCTGATTGGTTAATAGCAGTTATAAAATGTCGATACTGCTATGACTTCGAATGCTTGTTGACAGTTCTATTTCAATTATCCATGATTTTCTGGCCCTCAAGAAACGTGGAAGCGGGATGTACAAAGTAAAATGTTCAGTGTTAAAGGAATCAACTCTTACAGGGGCGGCTACATATGTTCTCTATTGGATGCATGTACTCTTTTTGAGTACCGTGTAGTGAAATTATCGGATTCTATCTTCTATTGAATCAATACACGTTGTTTACAATGCTTATGCTGTAAGCAAATCACTTCCACTCGTATCCAGTTCAGAACATATATAGTCCGATTTTTGATATGAACAGATATAGTCCTTTTCTGCGTAAGCCTTAATATGGATTTGTGGAAGCATACAATCATCCATGGATAAGCATTTATCAGTTCGTATGCTTGTTTCCATCAAATAGGAACTACACGCTAATACTCACATCATTAAGACATATGCCTTAACTTGCGCTTTAATTATTTTCAAAGATTGATGATCCACTAATGCTTTGCTTTACTGATTCTAACTCTATCTAGTTTGGTAGTTTACGTCGCTCCCATAGTTATTTTCAACGAGGCCTTGTAGGCTTTGTTTCCAAGAATTTAATTCAAACATAATGTCGTATACGAGTCTATAAAGAGCAGAACTCGTCTTTACATTCAATGCCCCATGAACAAATAAAAATGAATTCAGAATGGAGATGATTTGGTCCTTTTAAATACAACCAAATGATTTGCAACATCGATTTTACTGGTATAACGGATTTTACCCTTTAAGGTGTAATATGACAAATATGTGATTAGAGTGTTCTTAACTGAACATCCTAATGCAGAAGTAGCAATCACGTCTGGCACTTGGATGTAGGCTAATTGAGTTCGAGAACACTAACTTTAGAATTTCGAAAAAAAATACAAAAAATACAAAAAAACTCTCCAAAAGAAGTGCTAGCAATTGATGTGAAGGAGTAGCCCACTCTATTCAGCGATTGAAATAGTCTCACCTGATATGTGAACCCACGATCCACCACATGCTGCTCGCGAGTGTCATGGGGCGGCTGACTTCTTTTGGAAGTGAAAACAGAATGTTAGACAGCGCAAGTCTAATACTGCCATCTTGTGGGAAAACATTAAATTGTTCATTTCGCTTTTACGATAAAAGCAGTCATGCCACATTCTCAGATCTCCTACCACATAATTTGCGTTACAGTTCAGGCCAGCTATTTGTTTTATATAATATTGTAAAACGTGAATGAGACAATTCAGATTTTATTTATTATAAAATTGTACACATCCATTTTCATTACCGCTTAGCGGGCACATATTTTCAGCACCACGAACAGCGACATCTGCTCGCTGTGCGGTGCTGTTGAGTGTTGATTTACCAAACATGTTTTAAATGTAGTAAAGCAAGAGTGGACCTCCTCATGAGGTACACAGATATGTCACTGCAATTATGGGCTGTGATACTCCAGCATCTGTACGAACTATTCTCTTTGTTTTAGAAGGAGATTGTCAAGCTATATTATTTTTTTTAAATCATACTCATACTCGACGTTTGCATTCTGTAAACTGGGAAAAAAAAGTATCTCGCACCGTTTTTAACGATCCCGACCGTAGCACTACGGAGACAGGTAGGGATGGTGCAAACTCCCAACAATTAAAATGCACAGACTACGTGTTTATTTCCGTGCCCTTTTTTGGATAATTTCCGCTTACATAATAGTTTTGTACACAATTGAGTACTTAACCTGATTTGTATTGATCTCAATTGGTCTCAGTTGTGCATACTTAATTCAGGGGGGTAATCAAATCTAATATGTTTCTCTGCGTCTAGAGCGCCAGGCCATCAGTTTCACCAATAGACGTCGAGCGGAGATTTTAGATTTCAGCGTTGTTCATCTTATCGTTTACGACCCGAATGTTAAATGTTTGAGGTGAATTCACACGCCTCTTATAGCTGCTTTTTTATCACTGGCCTCACTTTTAAGATTAACATTAAACAACCCTCAAATCTAAAATTATGTAATTGTTAATTCTATATTCCTAAAACTACATTACTTGTGTGGTACACACCTGTTTCTCGCCAAACTACAAGAAACTAGTGTGGGTTGGAGGGGTGCCAGTTCGATCCCGCCCTGGGTGTGTCGAAGTGTCCCTGAGCAAGACATCTAACGCCCACTTGCTCCTGACAAGCTGATTGGTACCTTGCATGGCAACCAATGGCTGTTGGTGCATGAACAAGAAGCATTAATTGTACAGCGCTTTGGATAAAGGCGCTATATAAATGCAGACATTTACTATTAGGGAAAAGGCTTCTTGAAGTGCACAATATTATGGCCAAACAAACATATTGGTCTCCTTTGCGAAGGAGTGATGGTCGCTGGTGAGCACTGCCTTAGATTCTGTTCTGTAAAACCCTTAAACACGTGAAGGTTCAGAGCTGTGGATGGGTTTGTGAATAGATTGTGAATGGCTGGATGAAGTTATATAGCCTAATGTCCGTCAGTCTGGGTATAGGCTAGCTCTTGTCGTGTAGCACTTGTATGATGGAAATGAACAAATAAACAAACTAACTAAAAAATGCTTATCCAGAACTGGGATGACTGTGTGCTTCCCAAAATTAATATCAAGGCCTGGGCAAAAATAGAGTAGGTGCTGAACTGGAGATGAGTGGAGGTGATTCGCTTATAAGCGTTTCCACTACACTAACGCTAGTGGCTACTTTGCTAGCTGCCTGGTCTCGGTTCAAGGCATTAAAAGGCTGTTGAATGTGCATTGAGAACGATTCTGGTAGTGACTCCAGAGAGTAACTTTTTAAACTACCAGAGTGATGGAAGAAAGTTGTTTGTAGCGGTTTGGCAAAGTTAAAAGCTTTAATTCGAATTCACGACCACCAAAGTTACTGGAGCTGTCATTTGAAGCATACAGCAACAAAATTTTCAGTTTTTGTTTAAAAAAAAGAAAGTTTTAAAAGTTAGACAATTCACAGTGACTGCAGCTACCTGTAGCAGCTGTCTTTGGATTAAAGCTCAGTCACCAAAATTTTACATTAGTCAAGTCGCCAAATATTAGCAGTATTGTTATATTACAGAGTAAGCACATCTTCAATAAGTGTAAAATGGAAAATAAGTGTTAACTTCTCTTGATTTGTTGAGCATATTCATTTAACAGGAAAGGAAAGTATTTTGACTGGAATAAAATAATAAGAATTTGCTTAATTAATATGCTTAAGGTTCAGTGTGCTTATGTAGATAATGGCCCTTGAAAAACGTGTTTTTGATGACAAATGTGGAATGTATACCATTATAATGGTATATGTACTGTACGATATACTTTATTTTAATATGTGCACTCCATTTTCTGTGGGCTGCTTATACTAAGACCATGGAGCAGGGATACTCTATGGATCCCAGAAAGGGCCGGTGTGGGTGCAGGCTTCTGTTCCAATCACACCTGACTCTACTAATCAAGACCTGTGGCCAGAATCGCATACTAGCATACTACTCATTAGAGTCTTTGCTAAGGACAGAGTATGCCATTCTGGACGCAGCCTCTGTCCTTAGCAAAGACAGTAATGGTGGATTAGCAGAATCAGGTGTGGAACTGCTTGATTGAAACAGAAGCCTGCACCCACACCGACCCTTTCTTGGAAATGTTGAGTAAATCAGCCATAAAAGTTGGTCCAACGAAACGGGTTTTTATCTCAGCATGGTTGTTAATAGATGATAAATAACTCTAGAAAACAGCCATATCTTCAAATCAGCTATAGCATCCAGATATAGCTCCAATTTAGAATGTACTACCACCAATACTTACACTACAACAACAATTTATAGTTAAGACTCAGTATTGAGCTATCGATTTTCATTGATGTTTAAGTGCTCATTAAAGTCCCTCTCTCTGATCACAAGCATATTTTTGGCCTAAATATTGATTTGATGACCCACATAAAAATGTTTCAGCTGAAAATGCTCAGAAATGCCACTACATCCTGAGGGTTGAGTGCTGTGTTTGTGCCAAGAGATTTTGGAACAGGAATCGGTGAGCTTGCTAAGGAGTTTACTAATGGAACAAATAAAGAAGAAAGATGGAATATGCATTATACACATTACAGCCCCCAAAGCTTCACTGTCTCGACTGAATTCAGTCACAAAGTCAGTTTTTATAGTGTTACACATACTATGTCAGCTTTTTAAAATGTATTTGTGAAAGGAGAGTCCGGTGAATACTGTAGTAGTCACAGTGTTCCTTATCACTTGCCTACATTTTAGGGCCCTCATTAAAAACAGCCATCACATCACTTATAATATAGAAAGATGGACAGCAAAAAATGTGTTTCGTTTCATCCCAACGTGGCTGCAGATCTCAGAAAAACTGACATTGATTACTCAATGTGTGCAAATGTATCTGCACAATGCAGTAAAAAAAACGAACAAGCAATCCATTTAGTCGAGGTGTTTGGCAAAGTTTCCCCAAGAGGCATTTGTCCTCCAACACTCAAACCGGCGGTAAATGAACTTTTTTTCAACGGGTAATTTTCAGGCTGTTGATTGGTCTGAGGGAATAACCAATGAAGCGTTCAGAGTATGGTTTTGCATGTGCGAGGGGCGGGGGGATAGGGGTGGGGACAGGGGTGCTTACTGAAGAGGCTCTATTGATTAAATATGTCTGTGACAGAACAGGCTGTAACCGTGTCATCGTGTGGGAACAAAAGACACCAGGGAGAAGGTGTTTGGCTGTAAATCACGCATGGCTGCCCACTCCTCCTGTGGCCATTGTGGCTATCCCAGAATGCAGAGCTGCTTGGCAGTGACCTGCAGTGACTGATTTGTTTACTCCATTCCATAACGTTCAATCTCAGTGCACTATGCTATGTATGTGTCTGGCATTTTTATAGCAATCTGACTGTGTACTATATAGTATGTGTCTGCTGTTTTTTATAGCAATTTCAGTGTACTATATAGTATGTGTCTGGTCTTTTTATAACAATCTCAGTGTGCTATACAGTATGTGTCTGGTGTTTTTATAGCAATCTCAGTGTACTTTACACTATGTGTCTGCCATTTTTACAGCAATCTCAATATACTATATAGTATGTGTCTGACACGTTTATAGCAATCTCAGTGTACTATAAAGTATGTGTCCAGCGTTTATATAGCAATCTCAATGTACTATATAGTATGTGTCTGGCATTTTTATAACAATTTGAGTGTACTATACAGTATGAGTGTGCCATTTTCATAAAAGTCCCATTTCCATATCAGCTTGTCTCCTAAGCAATGTGAAAAGCATGCAAGCAGAAAGTAGACTGGCTTTCACATAGCTCTGTTTAATACTGTAAACATTTCATGAGTAGATTCTATGCACATTTAAAAATGTTTTTGTCGATTCACCAAATATGGTGAATACATCATTTAGTAAAATTAGGACAGCATGCTTTGAGAAGCTGAGAATATAAAAGTTATAACTCCATTATAATCAACCTCTCTTCTCTCTTCTTCTTCCTTTACCTTCCTCTTTCCTCTCCCTCTCTCCCTCCCTCTCTCTCTCCCTCTCTCTCCATCCTCAAAAAGCGTGCAAAAGAAAAGAGCAAGATCCGAGCAAGGAAAGGAGCAATACGCCAAAGAAATCCCGCCTGGTCTTTACTGACCTCCAGCGACGCACCCTTCTAGCCATCTTCAAGGAGAACAAACGCCCGTCTAAGGAGATGCAGCTGACCATCTCTCAGCAGCTGGGCCTGGAGCTCACCACCGTCAGCAACTTCTTCATGAACGCGCGGAGGAGGAGCCTGGACAAATGGATGGATGAGGGGAGTCCAGGGGGGGCCTCCTCCGCCTCCAGCACTTGTACCAAAGCGTGATGGGGGGAGGGGGGGAGGGGGGGAGGGCGGGGGTGGGACGGGCGGGGCTCTGTTAGAGGAAGAGTGGTCTGTTTGCCACGGAGGGCGACGTCACTCGCTACCAACCTTTTTAAAAATTTGATTTTTGTTTTGGAGGGCGAAGGAAGGGGCTGTTTACTGGCAGAAACACAATCAGACACGTGAGGAGACACAGCGAGGACGCTCTCGGGGGAAGCCACTTGCACACTGCCGATAAATCCCAAAGATATTTGGTGCACATCGCAAACACGCTCTGCGAGCAGTTAATCTGCGGAGTACGGATATATGCCTGAAATTTTAGAAAAGTATTTATGTAATTGTAAACCCCTTATATAAAACAATCCATTGCCCTTATATAATTATGCATATTTTTAATATAGAAAATCATGGCGAAATCAAGAAAAAGTCAATATGCTGCTTTTAGATGTAATCCATTTGCGTATATATTGCAATTTATTTTTCCTGAAGTGAAAACGTTTAGAAATGTACCAGTATTTTTTTCCCCCACGGGCCTTTCTTTTGCAGTTTTGGCAGCGACTCTTAGCCTCGGTTCAGCTGAATCTGTCAGTGCAGCCATTACACTTACTGCCTTTCTGGCAGTTCACAACATCAAGGAGCCCATTAGAATCCATCCAAGAATCAACATCATCGCAAAGTAATATTGAGCCAAAGCCTAAATGAGTGCGAATGTGCTAAATTCGACTGAACTGACACCTGAATTGATTTTCTTAATCTCTCTCCATTCTTTCTTTTAGATTATGTTATTTAATCAAATCCAAACTGAATTAAAACCCAGAATCAGCTGTGCAAGTTGGTATTCAGATGAAATCTCCACAACTCTGAACGCGCGTAGCGACCGAGGGCGCTGGTCTGTTTAAATGTGGGTTCTCTCCAGTTTATTTACAATCATACCAAACCGGGCGAGGAGAACATTGAAACAGAGAGCGTAGAACTGCGTCAGAGAAGCCAGTGTGTTTCCTACACTGCCGCTAGTCAGTGGAGCTGTACCACAGGTAGATATCCCCAGTGTCAGGTATTGGCAGGTATGCAAGCACAAATCTCGCAGATTTAAGTATTGCCTGTATTCAGGAACTCACCTGCACATGCGTGTGGACTCGCACGACGTGTGCCAGCGGCTGTAACCGCCGTCATACGTACGTGAGCACAATCTCAAAGCACATTTCCTTTGCAATAGAACTGGGACTGCCCAACACGGGGTGTTCTTCACACATTAGAAAACTCAGGATGCCATTTCTATGAAGCGGTCGAAGAACACCCATACCCCCCTCCCACACACAACACACACGCGCACACACGCACATTCACTGGCATGCTATTTCCCTATCCAATGCTAACATGTCACGCAGGAGCAATTGATTATATTTATTTGGTTCAAAAAAAATTAAATCTATCTTTTAGCTTTACTGAACTCGTTTACTCATCGGCTTAGTGAAAGGAACCCTTGGCCTCAGGCTGGTCGTGTGACTGGGAGAGCTCATGGCTGGGGTCCCGCAGCTGATGTCATTAAGCCATTCTGCCATGACCTGCCATGACCTCTACTGGCATTTTGAAAAGAAAAAAAGGACAATCCCAATGACCACGCCTGTCGCTTCAATCGATATAAAAGCCTCCTGGTCTGTGTTGTGCTGCAGGTTAGACTGGCAGGTGAATAGAAGACACTATATTGCACCAAGATACTGAGCATCTATTCTCCTTCTCACTTAGCAGAAGACCGATAGTATGTAGTTGACATGATTTTAACCAAAGAAATTAAACAGCGTCCCCTGACTGGATTCTGACGTTTTTAGCCCAGTTCCCCACTTAGGTCTACATTATTTCCAAATATAATGAGCTTTAACTCACTCCACAACCAAAGCTAACAGGAGAAAGATCCTTGCCAGTAAACAGCCCTTCCCAGAAACATGGATTTTCATGATATAGACGCAAGCCAAAGGCTTTAAGGACTCTTTATGGACACTTGAGACTTTTTCTATTTATTGACGAATCGAAACCAAAGAAACTTTTTTCTGCACCTAACTGTTCTGCAACAAACTGTTATAGAGAAAAAGAATATTATAACAGCGACGACTATGACGAGGATGAACGACGGGAGACGGGGAGGTAGCTTCGTTCTCCCGGACGCGACGGACTCTTACGGGGAAGCAGATAAAGACTAAAAGGGTACAACACGTGTGGAAGCTGCAGCGGGATGGCCAAGGCTTCCTAAGACAGAGTAATGTGTCTCAAGTTGAAGATTGTCTTTAACGTGTGCCTATGCAGTTTTTCACCAACATGGAAAAGAACAACGAAAACCTCATCAGCTATAAAACCAAAGATCCACGGATATTCACAACGCAGTTTGTTTCTTCCCCATTACACTTCCTCTGGCTGTCTACACATTGTTTAACCTGGGTACAGGTAAATTCATTCGCAACGTCCTTTCTCTCGAAAAGGATCAAAGTCAAAGCCTGCAAGCATGTATAGTGATATATATGCATGCATACTCTCACATTAACAAACACTGGTGCATACATAAATACATACATACATACATACATAATGAACAATGGTACATAATGTATGTATAGTGTGTACAATATTTTGTATTATTTTTATTTTTTTTACAAAGGGCCCCTCTTCTCAGGCAGGGGACTGTGGAATTCAGTGCACTTTGATTTCACTTGAAGTCTATATACACTGCATTTTACCTAGTTTACTCTAAGAAAGGGTTTTTTCGAAAAGGGGTTTTGAACTGGCACAGACAACACTTAGGAAACATCAAAATGGCTTCCTTAATTTTATTCTCTTCATTTTTCTGCTCTGATCACCAAATCCTGACTACCTCTCTACTGTTCTCTTTCGATTTAGAAAGAAGAAAGTTGTTTAAATCGGGAGTGACCAAGCTTTTCCATGTCATAACATGATAAGTGTAATGAAATCAAAGAGTCGTATATCTTCCATACCAAAGAATGAACTTTCAGAGGCTATTGTAGCATTCCGAGCTAATTTCTGTGTGCCGTGTTTTAAAAGTTGTAGTTTATTAACTGAATGTTGATCTACCACAATTATGGTTTGTTTATTATGAAAAGCGTGAGATTGTTTTACATAACTTTCCAAATTCCACCTATGCACACAAAATTATGAAAGCGTGGTAGGTCTGACCTGGATTTAGAAACAATTTTACTAGTTTTATACCTCCATTGCAAAATTCTTATTTTGGTGATTTTTTTAAAATACAATGCTTAATTCAGGGAATTACATGTAATTATGCTCCCCTAAAAATTGTATCTTTAGGCAATGCACTGTAAAAAGCTTCTGAGCGCATTCAAACAGACAAACAGTAAACTAGTTAAACTACAATATAATTCATTGTATAACCCATAGAGGATTTCAGGTTTATCCCCAAAGAAGTTCAGAACAGAGGATTTGTGAGTTGAATATGCCTCTAAATATGCCTCTAAATCGGCATAGGTTGCATGGATGCACATGACTTAATGTGGCTTTAAAATAAGCATTATAGAATATTTACGGATGAAAATGGCAAAAATTATGAAGCTCTTAGGTTTGAGAATACACAATTGAATTCTTCTCTGGGAAAATTTCAAAAAAGAATAATTAATGTAAAATTATGGGTTTATTAACATTTGTCTGTCATTAAAACAAAATACATATTGTCCATAGTTCTGGGCCATTGGAAGGAGCGCACACCCGTGCTATCAGGATAATTAATGCATCTAAAATGAATAATAACTTATAATATATGAATGTTCATATTCACATTCATTAGACATACAGATTGATATTACAATCATTACAAATCAAAGTATCAGAGAGCTATGACCGTTTATTGTGTGCTAATGACAATAATAGAAGTTATATTATACTGTATAAATTAGAAAAGTCTATTGTAGTATTTAGTGTGTTTGTACTGTGATGTGGATTACTGTATAGGCTTTATGATTTATATAGAGCTACAGCGACCTCAAATAACTATGTGAGTGTATGTGTGAATGTACGTGTGTGTCTGGGGGGGGGGGGGGGGGGGGATCACAAGGAATAGGATCATATGCAGAAGTGTCCTGTAAGCAATCTTTCTCTATCCATCATTGCACCTCTTAGTTTAATTTGTTCACACATTACATTCGCAGAGATTTGCACTGAATCCCCCTGTCCGTGTTCAGATAGGAGGGGCCCTGGGAAAACTGGGGGAGGTTTTCACAAAATCAACAACAGCATCAGTAACCAAAAAACAAACCAAAAAGTTCATCTGTTGAGAGGAAACTGCGCAAGTATCGGTCGAATAGCTTTATCCTATAGTTTTCTCTCATGAAGCTTCGAATCCAAAGATCGTCCACTCACCATGCCCTCTGGCCAATAGTGGCCTCGCGTGAACTGGGCGGAGCCCTTTTCCAGCCAATCGTCTCACTGCATTCTGGTTTGGAGGAAAACGTGCCAACCACGGATGTGAAAACTAATCAGAAGAGGTTTTCATTGCTTGTCTCGGTACTTATGGTTGTCAATGCTTCTGTACATTATTTTGTCTTAACTAGGGTTTGCAATATGTAATTTTATTTATGTAATTTCTATTTTTTAAATCGAGCTTTATTTGAAATTGCCAAAAAAATCCTTTGAAACTCTGTACCCCGATCAGCTTGCCAAGGTTTACATTGTTTTATTTAATTGTTTTTTCTTTCTTTGTTTTTAATTGTCCAACACTGTCAAACTTATTTATTTATGACCAAGGTGTGATAGAACACTTAAATAGTTTTTTTTTTTTTTTTACTTAATTATTTAATGCTATTTAATTAGATGTAATTGTTTTGATGAATATTTATGGGTATTTAAGAATGTTAGTGCATCAAAGATGCAGTGCTCTTGTTTCCCCTTAATTTATTATTAGTTAGCTTGACTTTAAAAAGCAACAGAATACAAATATTTAGAAGTGTAACTGGAGGCTTAATGACAAAGCAAAGATCAAAATGTAGCTTCAGGATAGTGGTATTTATGATGTTGCCAAAATATAATTTAAATGTCGTTTATTTTGTTTTGTTTAATTTGTTTCCTGATGAGAATAATCTATTGAAAGAACACAAAAATCATACCGAGCACTACATCTGCATTTCTGTGATCGTTATTAAAAAAGAAATGTATTGAGAAACCTTTCTATTGTATCGAGAGTCCTGCTCAGTATGACGGACAAGCAATGAATTTCAGACAGACGTTTGCGGTTTTTTTTAAATATTTTTTATTTTAACGGGGGACACACGTTGACTGGGAATGTCGCAGACTCACCAAAGAAAACCACGAACACAAGAGTGAATGGGCTACTCCCTGCTCCACTCGTTGAAGGAAACCAGAGGATTCCCTTGAAACTCGCTGCTTCCAAGACTGACTTGTGTGTGTACAAAAATCCTTCTATTTCTATAGTGAGAACCAAAGAGGCTACCTCACTGACTTCTCCATTTGTAATTTTAATCGTGTTGATGATACCAAAGATACCAAAGATTTCTTTTTTTTCTCTCGTACGGTCTGCGCTTGGCCAATGCTTTCATTTTGATACTGTAGCCCTTCTCCCCCCCCCTCTCTCTCTCTCTCTGTAAACCTTTCTCCCAACCCCCAAAAACTCTCTCTATATATGTATTTCTCTCAAACACAAGCTCCCCTTCTCCCAAAAGAGTACTGTAAGGGAAAGGGTGGGTGTGTCTTCTTGTGCATTTGGTATATGTGCTTCATAGTCCTTCTCACCAGTGGGAATAGTGCAGATGTCTGTTAAACACTTACAGTAAAAATGACCAAAGACCAAAAAGCTTTAACATAAATGTGTTTCCTGAACAGACCACATGTCAAGCATATTTCTAGCTCACAGCTCTGTTCGTGTTGTAACAGTCGTTTGAAGCCATTTATACGGGCTCTGCTTCAGCACACAGGTTTGCATCACACGGTAACTTCTCTGGTATAAAGAATAAATGTCACATTGAAATTTCAAAGCGTGAAAAATCATTATTGGCCATAATGGCCCTACAAAATCAATCTTTCGCCTCTAAAAGATCAAAAATGATCTGTATCTGTAGATGATCCTAGAAGCTCCTTCAGTCAGGAGATCCAAAAAAACGAAACATTAGGGGCGGCTTTTTGACACAAAATCGCCGCCGTATTCCAAAACCTCAGTTCTGCCTCAGTGCGGGGCTGACTTCTGTTTCAGTACCCGGTTATGGAAACGAAGTCTTCAACACAGAATACCCACTAGTGAGGAGGTGTGGAGGTCATAGAGATCTTGCAAAGAAGACACTGGGAGACAAATCTTCTACTTCAACGCATTATTACTATTGTTATTATAAATGTAGTTTTGCTATTATTGCTTTAATAATAATAATAATAATAATAATAATAATAATAATAATAATAATAATAATAATAATCACTCACCCTTACAAAAAAGAATGTATGCTAAAATAATAGATTAAAAATATCTGGAAAGTATATATTTTTAATATGTCATAATCATGTTTCATGTATTACAACATTTGAATAATAGCCACTTTCATTTATGTACATTGATGATAAAGTGTGGTATACAATGTACAAGTATGGTATATTGAACAAAATACATGGATGACATCGGTGAAAATGGCTCAAATTGCTCATGATTTGTAATAGATGACATATTGACGTGACGTGGTATGATATTTGTTATGTTCATTTTAACATATATGTCTTTTTTGATGGGGCTGCTTCAGAATGATGTAGAGAACGCTTTCATTGCAAAGTATGAGATAACCATGGGATGAGTGCCTTGCTTGAACCAAAGCGAAGTCTAGACCTCTCTGTACTTTTTATTCCGGTGAATACCTCAGCGTCGAACGGGACACTACGACGAGCAGACCCGTTGGATCTGGTACTGTGGTGCTTTGCAATGCAATCACGCAAAGAACAAAGAGAAATGATACCAAAGGCTTTAAAATGCATTTCCTGTCCTCCTGTCTCCTTATCAGTATGGTGGCAAAGCTTTAAATAAAAAAGGAAAAAAATGCGTGGCACGATAGCGCAGACCGTGCGTTCTTTACCAAATTTTCTCAGATATACCTCATAGATAATAGTGTTTAGGGTAATGTTACTATAGCGTATGTAATAAATTATTCACTTGTTTTTTTGGTAACTGTGACTTTATGAAACAAACAAAAAAGCTTTATATATTTTAAGTTGTGTTTTTTTTTGTAATAGTTGAAGAGGTGCGCTTACAAAAACAATGGCTTGTCATTTTCTTTCAAAATGATTTTCTTTCTGGTTTAAATGTCAATTTACTTTCTGTCTTCTTTGTTTTTTTGGGGGGAGGGGGTGATTTTTTTTTAAAAGGTTCCATTTGTTTTTGGTCCATATGTCCATTTTTTTGGATTGGGAACGAGTTGCAGAACGAGCCCAAAGTTTACAGTTTTCATGGATGGAGGAAATTAATCGGGTTTCTTGTGTTTTTAGACCATGCTCATTTCCACGCGTCGTACTTGGTCTTACTTGTTCTGTGTTAAGGTGTAGCATTATAAGTAGCAACTGCCAAACAGTGCTATAGCCCTAATTTTATGCATGAGGATATTTACAATTAGCTAGCAGTGATGCATTGTGATTTTTCAAAGTTTCATTTTCACGTAGATTCTGTTTCTGTTTTTTTATGGATTTTATTTTGCATGTCAGCCTGATATTATTTTAAAGAGCGAGAATCAGTTGTGTATATATTCCGCAGTTGACACAGATCTGCTTGTGAATATGGCGGAGAAGGACAATTGAATACAGGTCGGAAAGCATGTGGCAATCCACCTTTTACCGCAGCGTTTGGAACACGACTTTCCCTGCAGAACTGAACCTTTGAAATCAAGCCCTAAATCTACAACGGGCGAATCACGTCTGCAGTAAAGACCACGTGCTCCTGACCATGTACATGTAACACACCTTCGGTGTTCTCAGGCCTGTAGTTTTGGCTTTTTTTAAAAAAAAACACAGCTTTCATTTATATTTGTGACGAGGAAATAAAGTTGCTAATATTTCAGAAGCTATACTATACATGGTTCTTTACAGTACCAGCAGGTCTAGAAGTTTAGGCTTCCAAGTTTCCATCTCCCTCTGTAAACTCAAATTAGGGTAAGCAGGGAGGAAGTCGCAGTAAGATGACTTGGCCAGCACTGATCATAAAAGTCTAATATACAGAGTCTAATACACAGAGAATAACTCTTTCATTTCCTTCTCTGCCCATAAACTAAATCAGGTCACCGTGTGCCAGTCTAAACGGCCTGGTGACTTATTGACTACTGTGTACATACAGCTGTGTTTATAGGACGTCTCTCCCAATCACTGGTAGCTTCCCTTAGGAATGTTTGTTATACAAATACGGGTGTATGCATCTAAGCAACACAAACAACACAAACTTGTATGTTAACACTAGCAATGATTTGTTTCACAAAACCTACAATAAAATCAAAACACATAATGTCAAGAAATAAAACCCTATTCACCAATCAAACAAATGATCAGTGGCTGTGATTTAACTCTGGTCTGAGCTCAATTCCAAAGATGAACAAGCTTTATGCCAAAATGTAAAATTGTGCCCTCGACTGCCTATATTGTACATGATATTTTGTTCATTTCTCATCTAAAGCTGTAATACGTGGCTTTGCAGGAATGCAGCAAAGTGAAGGACATGTACTGTGGACTCATTTGACTCATTTGAATAGTTGAATCAGGGGTACACAACTCCCATAGCTGGAGTACCAGAGTTCTAGTTCTGACAGCACTAAAAACCAAGCGGGTTCACTCCTGTACTTGAGTAAAGTGAAATCTTTAGGACAGTCTTGCAGTCTGTGGCTGTAGCTAGTGCTCATACAAATCTTTGACTGTGATATTATTGAGGTTTTATTCAATAATTAAGAGCAGTTAGTTAGGCATAAAATCAGGAAATAGATCAGCCCTTGTGCACCCCTGAATTAAATAAAGACAGAAAACATCCAAGCAATAGCTATTCTACCTGACACAAATAAGAGTCATCAGTCACGTCCTTCAATTTGGTATGGAGGCCAACAAGTGCTTACACTAGGGTGAAAATGCCAGAAAAAACCAAAGGCCATTTTTTTGTCAGGAATTTCAAAAATCCATCAATTCCATCAATCCCAGCATTCCTCAGTGTAACTGCAATGTGTTTAGACTTCAAAGCTCCTTAGCTTTAGAAGTGAGACATTCATTTTAATTTCACATGCCATGTTTTTGTGCTTGATGAAGGACATTGTGCTGAAATGGAAGAGAATGTGATTCAGTTTTCTTTGAGCTGCACGAAGAAAGGACAAATGCTCTTTCATGTGTATTGAAGAATGCTGCTGGTTTTGTTCAGGTTTTACTGCGGGGTGAAAGAATTTGGGAACCCCTGGTTCAAATGTCTGTTATAATGAATCTGTATGTGATTGAAAGCAAACCTTAACTCTAAATAGTACAACATGAGATAAACATGAGACCTTTCTGCAAATTTTAAAGCAAGATTGTTTTTAAATTTTCATTTATTTACTGTTTATAAAAAGGAGAAAGGCCCAGTGCAAAGGTTTGGGAACCCTTTTGGATTATTCTTTGTTACTTTTTAAAAGGTTGATTACTAAGGCCCAGACCCAGGAGATTTCTGAAGTAACTCCATGACTTCTAAAGTATCCAACTGCAGTAGCTGTTCTATCTGGTGTGAACAACCGTGGGCTCCTCTAAACAGTTGTCCAAGGACAGTAGAATAAAGATGGTTCATTTACACCAAGAAGGAGAAGGTTACAAAAACTCTCAATGTTTCCAACTACCTATTTCTACTGTCAGAAACATTATTAGAAAATGGAAGCTAAATGGAACAGTCGATGGGGGCGACATGGCTCAGGCAGTAAGAGCAGTCGTCTGGCAGTCGGAGGGTTGCCGGTTCGATCCCCCGCCCCGGGCTGTGTCGAAGTGTCCCTGAGCAAGACACCTAACCCCCAAATGCTCCTGATGAGCTGGTCGGGGCCTTGCATGGCAGCCAATCGCCGTCAGTGTGTGAGTCTGTGTATGAACGGGTGAATGGAGAAGCATAAATTGTACTGCGCTTTGGATAAAGGCGCTATATAAATGCCTGCCATTTACCATTCATGTCAAGGCAAGGTCTGGAAGACCAAGAAAGATTTCAGATAGAAGGCCCGAGACCTGGTGAGAAATGCTCAGAAGAAACCGCACATCATTGCAAGAGAACAGCAGCAGGCACAGGCCTCACAGGACAGCAATATGACGTACCTTAAATAACAAAGACCAACATGGCGGAATTGCAAGAAAGGACAACCTCAACACAAACTTAAGCGTCTGAAGTATGCAACAGAAAACATTGAGACGCCTGAAGCCTTTTGGAACAATGTGCTTTGGAGTGACAAAACCAAAATGGAACTTTTTGGGCACCATCAAAGAAGTATTATTGGAGAAAAAAGGGTGAAGCCTTTGTAGAGAAGAACACCTTGCCGACTTAAGCATGGAGGTGGATCCATGATGCTTTTGGGTTGTGTGGCAGCTGAGGGAACAGGAAATATTGTGCGAGTGGAAGGAAGAATAGATTCCACCAAATAAAATAAATTCTAGAGGCTAATGTTCGAAGATCAGTCCAGACATTGAAGTTGAAGAGCAGTTGGGTATTCCAGCAAGACAATGATCCAAAGCATGCCTCAAAATCAACCACGAAGTACCTCCAGGAAAGACGGATGAAGGTTTTGCAATGGTCACCAGTCCCCAGACTTGAATATTATATTATTATGCAAGGAGACAAAATAATATTTCTGAGCTAGAGGTGTTCTGCCAGGAAGAATGTGGAAAAATTCCAAAAGCGAGAATTGCAAAACTCTTAGCTGGATACAGGAAGCCTTTGCAAGCTTGTTATAGTCGCCTGAGGAGGAGTTACAGAGTATTAACTGACAGGTTTCTCAAACTATTGCACATGGCCTAAATTTTTTTAAAGTAAAACATTTTTTTAAAGTAAAAAAAAAAAAGTAAAAGCTTTACCAGGGCTGCCCAAATTTTTGCACACCACTGTATAATAACGAAATAAATTCCAGAAAAACACCTTTTACCTCACAGTTGAAAGTATTGTCCATCGCCTGTGTGTTTCAGGGCATAGATGCCTCAATGTTGAGAGAACCCTTCTTCTGTCATGCATTGCTTTGGGAGCTCAAAAATCCTGTCACAGCAGAAAGGAGTTTGTCAATATAGACAAACCAAATGTGGGGAATATTTAATGTTGTCATTATGTTGTTCACTGTAAAAACAGCTTGTATTTAAAGGACCCTCAACACATCAGTGAGTTCTCCAGGGCACTTGTATTCAGTTAGTTCAAACTCAAACATCTCTGTTCTGCTGTTTTCTGTTACCATGTTTACAATAATTTAAATATGAAATTTTGTGCAGGTTAAGTAAATTCATAAATGAGTAAATTCATAAATGCAATGTGTGAATTCAAGGCATACATGGAACAATTTAAAAAAAAAAGTTTTAACCCTGTATGCGTTGCATTGTCCCGCATAAAAACATTTTCTTGACAGTAAGAACTGTACAGCATCCCACAAAGCAACATGCTAGCTCCATCTCAAACCAGAAATGAATTTGCCAGCACATGCAGTTGAAATTCCCCATTCCAAAAATCATGATATATCTACACAACTGAGATGATTCTTTATGATTGCATATGTGTTTGCATGTCTTTTAGTCAAACATTTTCCTTTGAATTTGAGCAACAGAGTGCACATCGGGTGTGCGTTATTTCAAAAGCTCTTTGTATGAACCCTACAGCCAAGCAGGACTTCCAATTAGTATTTGCGCCTCTCATCTGTGCAATATTATTAGCTGTGTACAAAAAAGAAAAAGAAAAAAAAAACATTAAATAAGATTATGGAGTTACAACTTGCTGTATCAGTGTTACATGTTTCAACTACTGCATACGTTGGAGCTTTTAATATTGTTGAAGTTGCTGATGTATTGGGCACTTTAAAACCTTTGCAGAACACCCCAGTCCGATCTCAGAAGTTCAGTTGTGTGTGTAGCTACTGTTTATATTTGCTGTTTAAACATAATGCTCTACATTGCGCACGCATTAGTGTTTTGTCTGCATCATGCTGAAGTTTTTTCTGTTAATTCATTTCTTTTTATTCCCACTATCATCAAATGATAGTGCTGTATATTCTGCAATTAATATCAAATAAACTGCTTTGATTCATTCACATTACACTCGACTGTTCGTGGTCTTTTTAGAAGGGACACTTTCGTGTGGGGGACGTTTTATTTTGCGGTTACACTGGGGGGGGGGGGGGGGGGGGTGAGTTTGAGTGTTTCTGGAAGCAGGCAGATATTTATTTTCACATAAAGCATAAAGCAAGGTTATCAACACACAGTGCTCCTCTATGAGCAGCTGAATAAAGGACTAGGGGGACTTTAAAGGGATTGCACTGCCATTTTCATTCCTGTCAGCACTACAGACAACCTGTCCTCACTCTGTCTGGCACCTGTTGCCCTGGCAACCACCATATTCTGAGGTCTTATCTGTTGACCTTTGGCTTTTTGGTCACCTAGCGGGTGGATCAGAGACCAAGGCGACTGCCATATCAGAGAGTATTTATTTCCAGCAGTTTGACTTTCCTCACACAAGTCTGCCTCACCCATTGTACCGCAGTACTGCCTGCAGGTGGCACCACTGAGCACTATTCACAGGGCACACCCAACCACAGACGTAAGATCAAAAAACCAAACATCAAGGAATTATCTATTATATGAATTGCATAATAGTGGTTTTCGGAGCAATTATCCATGTTTTGAGAATCTGAAACGGGGACAGCCTGCAGGCTAGTGGCTAAGGTGCTTGACTGGGATCCACAAGATTGGTGGTTCAAGCCCCAGTGTGGCCACAATAAGGTCAGTACAGCTGTTGGGCCCTCGAGCAAGGCCCTTAACCCTGCATTGCTCCAGGGCAGGGAATTGTCCCCTGCTTAGTTTAACCAACTGTAAGTCTCTTTAGATAAAAGTGCCAGATAAACAACTCTTTTTGAAACGAGGGCCACCAGCTGCATGCCTCCCTCTATGGGAAGTGTCTGAAGAAGGCAAGGCCTTAAACATTGCGTGGCATTAGTATTCCTGAAGCGCTCGACCCGCCCTCCCTTTAGGATGGAGCAGTACCCCGATACCTCTGACATAAATTCACCGCCATTTGACCACTGTGCAAATTACAAGCACAATTATACCCATTTTTACTACTACCAAAGGATATAAGGCATTGGCCCTTGGCACCCTCAGATAAAAATGTATGAAGCAGGTAATAAGGGCTATTGGATTATGATGTTTTTTTTTTATTGGATTGTAGTATTGATCACAATTACACTAAAGGGGCAGGCAGGTCATAGTGCCTGGAACACAAACTGCCTCTCTTCACAGCAGGTGCCCATGGCAACGCAGCGACGTAAACGACCGTGCGCTATGGATGTTGATGACTAACCGAGGAGGTGAGTTCACTTTAAATGAAACGTGCCTCTTGTTTTGGGCAACGCGCTAAATGAACTGCCGGGAAGCTGAAGCACTGAACACAGTGCAGCCAGACCGTGCTCGGGTGGAAGAACGTTCCAGACTTCTGTCGATCGTGATTGTGAGCATGAAGGCATACACCCGGGAGAAGTGCAATCATATATTTATTCTTAAATTAACATCTCAGTCGAGGTCTACATACATACAGAATACGTCACCTTTTCATAAGCTTCTTTTTTTGTGGATAGCATTCCCACTCCCACTAAAGGCCCACACACGAGCGTCCTCTTCCTGGGTTTAGTATCTAAAGCACCCACAAAATGATCGCAAAGAGCAGGGATGTAGGTTTTTTTGAAAAGTCCCCAACCTCCGCCTCCTGTGGTCATCCCTCCACAGGAACACTCAGCAACGTCATCCAACAATTATGCAAAAAACATACCCTCAGTGAGCAATTTATTAGGTCACCAGCTTGTTAATGAAAATATTTAACCAGCCAATCCATGTGGCAACAACTAAATGCATACAAGCATACAGACATGGTCAAGAGGTTTAGATGTTTTTCAGACCAAATGTCAGAATCCATCCATCCATCCATTATTGAAGGAGCAGCGGCTCTACTCCGAGCTCCCTCCGGATGTCCGAGCTCCTCACCTTATCTCTAAGGCTGAGCCCGGCCACCCTACGGAGGAAGCTCATTTCGGCCGCTTGTATCCGTGATCTCGTTCTTTCGGTCACTACCCAAAGCTCATGACCATAGGTGAAGGTTGGGACCGGTAATTGACTTTGGCCATGAAATTATTGTTGGTGCCAAACAGGGTGGTTTGAGTATCTCAGAAACCGCTGATCTCCTGTGATTTTCACACACAACAGTCTCTAGAGTTTGTAGAGAATGGTGCGAAAAACAAACAAAAAAAATCCAGTGAGAAGCAGTAATGCATAGTATCGCAAAAAACCACGCATTACAACAGTGGTATGCAGAAGAGCATCTCTGAACACAGAACACATCAAACCTCTAAGTGGATAGGCTACAAAATAAGTGTAATAAATTCATAAAGTGCTCACTGATTGTACATCATGTCACATGGAAAATTGTTTAACAAACAGCTGGGAAAACTAGCAGTTAGACCTAAAATATGCATAATTTAACTAAAATAGCAATTGTTTTACTTGGATCAGTATGGAACACGAATGGAAAGTTCCAGGTATGATGTGAACAGCTCAACAACACGAAAAGGGCCTTCAAAGAGACATGCACCAAGCTAAAGCATTTCAAACGTGGAAGCGGAGAGCTCTGATGACAGCAGTACTCAGTTATTATAAGCTAGTGGTTTAACACACGGAAGTCCTGGTTTAAGGTACGTTCAGTTCTGTTTGGAAGCCAGTAGCTTTCCAGGATGCAAAATGCATTAGTCACATGTGTGGGGATGCAATCCTCACTAAAAACTAATCAATATATAATCAATATAAGAACAAACAAATTAAGCGCTATTTTCTGATATTTCATTTTGATGTGCTGTCCCCCACATTTAAGGTCCCTATTTCTTTTCTGGCCAGGCAGAACCCTGAAAGCACCAGTCTCACCACACAAAGCACGCTTCGCAGTTTGGCTGTAAATATAGCCCGGGAAAAAGCACACACGTTCAGACTGCTTTGCAAATGTATTTAAGCAGTTATATCATTGCGAATGCAGTCCGTCTTAAATAATGTCTATGTAAACAGCAAAAGTGATGTAATCACAGACACAAAGTCTGCATAGTGCTAAGTAGCAAAGCTACAAGTGTAGCTGCACACACATCCCTTATGAAAAACCCTTTAGTGCAGTGGAATATTCCTCAAAAAGGTAAACATAAAAAAAAGAAAAACATGTATAATGTTAAAATGTATAATGTAAAATTCATATAGTTCAGCGTTTGTATGCTGCTTGACTGGCCGTTTCCTGACAGTGAAGCTCCAGTGAGGAATGGTGTTTGCCCTACACGTTGTGAAAGGGTTTTAAAACCTTAAAACGGCTCAACCCCATACAGGACTGCCACAAACGCTTTGTTTCCTGCATGTAGCAATGCTATTTAACTTGTGCTTCCCAAACAGCTAAAGGTTCTTGATCATTTGAGTTTTATCCTGCAAGGGATATAGCTTTACCCATCTCAGATCAATTACCTGTTGTATTAAGTATCGACTGATTGTTTTCTTGACTAGCTAAACTACAGTACTGGATACATCAGATTCACTCACATATTCTGGTTTTTAAACATTACCCACCGTGCCATCTTAGAGAAAATTCAGTGGTACTAAACAAGGGAAACAGTGGTACTAAAATCTGGTTTAGCATTAGCATCTGGTCGGCATGATAACAGCTTAACAGATAAAAGTTTGAGAACTGACCATTTCTCAGAGAAGAACCCCCAGGTGTAAATTAAAAGTCAACCACTTTTTTCAGTATTACATTTCTGACCCCAGTTCATAAGTACTCAATGTCATTTTCACCTCCTTGCACCTCCAGCCGTTTCTAATCCCACCCCTCCTCCCCCACTCCCTCAGTCACCTGCTCATCCATTCTCATTTTACGCCCCCAAACCAGGCCCATCCTCCATCAAACACCCCCCCCCACCCACCCAACACACCCTCGCACTGCAGCGACCAACCAGAGCGGGCTCATTCAGAGACCGCAGGGTGTGGCAGTGTCCAAAAGCGTTTCAGCTCCCCCGAGACGGGACCTTTCGCTTCGCTGCTCTCCCTTTCGGACACCCAGCAGCCCCGGAGAGTGGCTCCTGAGAGCAGCCCCGGAGAGTGGCTCCTGAGAGCAGCCCCAGGAGAGTGGCTCCTGAGAGCAGCCCCGGAGAGTGGCTCCTGAGAGCAGCCCCCAAGAGCAGCGGTCTGAGAGCAGCGGCCTATTTTCTCACGCAAAACAGGAAGACTTTGGGAAGCACTCATTAAGGTTTAACATATTTTAACAGGTTTAACAAAAAGTAGCATATATATATATAAAAATGGCTCTTTTTAAAATATAAATAAAATGAGTTAAGCCCAAACTGCATTTGAATGTCCCAACAGCCTTTGTTTGAAGCTGTCTGGGGCCAGGGGAGTGGACAGCAGGGTCTGGGGTGGGCACTGGCTGTCTGGGGCCAGGGGAGTGGACAGCAGGGTCTGGGATGGGCACTGGCTGTTTGGGGTGAGGTGTGGACAGCAGGGTCTGGGGTGGGCACTGGCTGTCTGGGGCCAGGGGAGTGGACAGCAGGGTCTGGGGTGGGCACTGGCTGTCTGGGGTGAGGTGTGGACAGCAGGGTCTGGGGTGGGCACTGGCTGTTTGGGGTGAGGTGTGAACAGCAGGGTCTGGGGTGGGCACTGGCTGTTTGGGGTGAGGTGTGAACAGCAGGGTCTGGGGGGGCACTGGCTGTTTGGGGTGAGGTGTGAACAGCAGGGTCTGGGGTGGGCACTGGCTGTTTGGGGTGAGGTGTGAACAGCAGGGTCTGGGGGGGCACTGGCTGTTTGGGGTGAGGTGTGAACAGCAGGGTCTGGGGTGGGCACTGGCTGTTTGGGGTGAGGTGTGAACAGCAGGGTCTGGGGTGGGCACTGGCTGTCTGGGGTGAGGTGTGGACAGCAGGGTCTGGGGTGGGCACTGGCTGTTTGGGGTGAGGTGGGCACTGGTGGTGCGTTACATGGGCTGTCTGGGGCCAGGGGAGTGGAAAGGCACATCATCGACCATGTTCTCTTAAGTTTGTGGGCGGGAGCGTGCTGTCCGTCCATCTGTCTGTGTGACAGCACAGGAGCACAGCGCTGACACCGGGAATGGAGACCACAGCCGTCTGTCCGTCTGTCCTTCAGAGCGTACCTGGCTGTGTGACGGCGTTAAGCGCAGGTGAGAAGGACAGCAGCCAGAGGGCCAGCCGCAGCAGTCTGTCTGAAGAGACACCGTTCATATCCTCTGAGAGTCTCTGACCTGGGAGATTTCCCCCCCCGGGGAAACAGCAGGGGGCACCACGGTGCAAGAGAGCCCCGGATGACCCAACTCTCCTGGGGGCTTGTATCTCTCAGGTGGGGACTCGGTAAAAAACACTTGGATGCTTGCGGTTTGAAACATTTTGTTAGTAGAAAGGGATTCGTTTTTTGTTTAATTCGGAGGAATGTGGTATCGCGAGATGCATGGGAATGTTAGCGGTGTTAAAGCGCGATCAGCCTGCACATCATTTAAAGGGCTGGGACACACAGCCGAGTTTCCCGTCGCTGTGGGGTTGCACGTTTTGTGTTACGTGTCCTCTAGCGTCTTTTTAGCTTTGTAGTCAAAGACGTTGGTGTTGGGGGGGTTTGGATATTGAGGGAGTGGGGTGGGCCAGTGTTACTGGCTTCTGAAGAAGGCCTTGGCTTGGCCACAGGTGGGGTTCACACACAGAGGGTTTGGGTATTGAGGGGGTGGGCCAGTGTTACTGGCTTCTGAAGAAGGCCTTGGCTTGGCCACAGGTGGGGTTCACACACAGACGGTTTGGGTTTGGGCATTGAGGGGGTGGGTCAGTGTTACTGGCTTCTGAAGAAGGCCTTGGCTTGGCCACAGGTGGGGTTCACACACAGACGGTTTGGGTTTGGGTATTGAGGGGGTGGGTCAGTGTTTCTGGCTTCTGAAGAAGGCCTTGGCTTGGCCACAGGTGGGGTAGACACACAGAGGGTTTGGGTTTGGGTATTGAGGGGGTGGGTCAGTGTTTCTGGCTTCTGAAGAAGGCCTTGGCTTGGCCACAGGTGGGGTTCACACACAGAGGGTTTGGGTTTGGGTATTGAGGGGGTGGGTCAGTGTTTCTGGCTTCTGAAGAAGGCCTTGGCTTGGCCACAGGTGGGGTTCACACACAGACGGTTTGGGTTTGGGTATTGAGGGGGTGGGTCAGTGTTTCTGGCTTCTGAAGAAGGCCTTGGCTTGGCCACAGGTGGGGTAGACACACAGAGGGTTTGGGTTTGGGTATTGAGGGGGTGGGTCAGTGTTTCTGGCTTCTGAAGAAGGCCTTGGCTTGGCCACAGGTGGGGTTCACACACAGAGGGTTTGGGTTTGGGTATTGAGGGGGTGGGTCAGTGTTTCTGGCTTCTGAAGAAGGCCTTGGCTTGGCCACAGGTGGGGTTCACACACAGAGGGTTTGGGTTTGGGTATTGAGGGGGTGGGTCAGTGTTTCTGGCTTCTGAAGAAGGCCTTGGCTTGGCCACAGGTGGGGTTCACACACAGAGGGCATCGCAGGGTCAGCTGTCTGGAGCAGGGCTCGTCTGACTTCAGGTGCGACCGCACCAGGTCCGCAAGCGCCTGGGGAACGTTAGCACAACGTTAGCACAACGTTAGCATTATTACACTAAATTATTATTAGTCTTATTCAGCGCCTGGGGAACATTAGCATTATCACAATAAACAAACATGCTAATTCAGGGCCTGGGGAACGTTAGCATTATTACACTAAATTATTATTAGTCTTATTCAGGGCCTGGGGAACATTAGCATTATTACACTAAACGCACAGCTTTATTCAAGGCCTGAGGAATGTTTCCACAACATTAGCCTTATCACATTAAACGCGCAGCCTTATTCAGAGAAGTGCAAGTTTACATTTGAGGAATTTGGAATTATATGGTTATATCTGTGTTTTGAGTAGTTTTCAGATATTGAGCTTCTAAGCTTTTCACATCCTACCACAGCAAAACTGAAATGTAGGGCAGTTCGTCAAATATCAAAATGACTGACGACCTAAAAGCACTCTGAATGTATCAAAATCATATCAAATACAAACAACATATTTATGTCAAATGTCAGTTACAGCCTTATCATTCTAAAGTCTGGATTGACACACTTTCATATTTACAGAAGCAGTTCAGGTATTCTAACTTGCACAACCGTTTTTTCACAAGTGGAGTTCGCCCTGCTGTTTTTGACTCTCACCTTGAAGAACAGAGGATTACCATTCAGGGATTCCGCTCTGCGGATATTCTCCACGCCGCACTGCCAGAATGAAAAACACAAAAGCCAAACAAATGTAAAAAGCGTTAAAATGATGTGTACACTGCCCTGTCAGCGGAGTCCTCTGGGCCCACGGCTGAATTATAGGGAACATAAGGATGCGTCACCAGGCTTTACTGGGGACGCACAACAGCCGGATGGCGGACTGAAGCGCGATCAGCACAGACGGAAGTAAAAGCGTAACCCCTACAGCAACGTGGCGCCCACAGCCACCCACACCCAGCACGCCCCGACACCGGCCGCGATATGAGTGAGGTTTTTAATGGGCCTTCACCATTTCCCCACATCAGGGGTATCGGGTTCGACAGGGCCCCTTCCAGTAACCGTGGAAACGGAGCCGAGGTGAGCCCCGCGCCTCCAGCCCGGCCCAATCGATGGGGGGGGGGGGGGGGGGGGTAGTGGCACCGGGGCTATGGATCTGTGGTCTGAGAGGTGCCACCGAGGCCACGGCCTGGAGCCTGCCACCACTTCCACCCCACACACACACACACACACACACACACACACACACCCCACACACACACACACATACAGACACAAACACACACACACACACACGCACACATACAGACCTACTCATATACACCCCACACACACAGGCACAACACACAAACACACCGCACAGGAATGACAACACAGAATGGTACACACACACACACACACACACACACACACACACACACACACACACAGACACACACACACACACATATATACACACATACATACACTCACACACTCACACACACACACACACACACACTCACACTCACACACACTCACACACTCTCACACACACACACACATATACACACACACACACACACACACACACAGACACACACACACACATATATACACACATACATACACTCACACACTCACACACACACACACACACACACACACACACACACACTCACTCACACACTCACACACACACACATGTACATGTTTTTAGAAACTCAGATTTAGGACCAGAGGCGCGTCATTGACACCGTTCACTCACCGCAGCTTACAGCAGGTCTGAGAACAGAAAGCCATTACACACCAGGGTGCGTGCAGATCTAAGCCTGGCTCAACACTGCTGAACTTTGACCTTGCCCCAGTGTCACACCCGAGACGGTCCCACCGCCACACCGCCCCGCACACTTGGGTTCCACACCCATTTCCACCCCGAGCACGGCTCAAGAGACGGCGGTATTGTAATCGCATGACTTAATTAAGGAGATTAACGTCAGGCCGGGTTTGCTCCAAACTGATTCGCTGTAATGAGAAGTGCTCAGGTGAGGAATGTGCTAATCGAAGGCTTCCTGGATCCCATATTCTGATAACGGAATCCTAACAAATAAGTCTAATTTTCCTCAGGTTGCCTGAAACAGAGATTACGAGGCAGAAGATGACGGATGTGCAGAGGGCACACGTCGCTCTGTCTCGAGCGGGGCCCGTAATCAGCAGCATCTTCCAGGAGGAGCTCTCTTACAGCTGTGGGTTTCTACTCTCCATGTCCTAACCTCCCTCCTCCATTAAAGGTACAATAGTCCTTAAACTCGGGTTTTAAAATATGCAGTTGACGGACCGGTACTCTGTAGCAAAACATTGCACTGGTTGAAAAGTGGTTCTAACCGCCACAACCGATGGTGTTGGTGGGGGTTTCAACGTCAGAGCGTCAGAGAGAAGGGGGAGGGATAAACCACAGTGTTGTGGTTTGAGGGGGTTGTTGCTGCAGTTCCTCTCTTGACAGTTAGAAGTCTGAAATGAGCTGTCGTACCTTTAAGAGCCGACAGAGCTTGACACCTGAGCCTTAAAGGGAGAAGCACGCCTGAGATGCATCACACTGCACGTTGCTCATGAATGAAAGCCGTATTGAAAATGGCGTGAGGCGCTGACCTCCTCGCCCAGGACCTGGGAGTACTCGATGTCCAGCTCGTGCAGGGTCTCGATGTGGTCGCTGGTGAAGGCGATGGGCACCAGCAGGAGGTTCCTCTTCCCCCGCTGGCACAGGCCCTTAATCACCTCGTCCGTCTGTGGGCCCAGCCAGGGCATGGGGCCCACCTGGGGAGGACGGGAGGACAGGGTGGGGGGGGGGGGGGGGTGATGGGTTGGGGGGGTGAGGAGGTGATGGGGTGGGGGGGGTGATGGGTTGGGGGGGTGAGGAGGTGATGGGGTGGGGGGGTGATGGGGTGGGGGGGTGAGGAGGTGGGGGGGTGAGGAGGTGATGGGGTGGGGGGGTGATGGGTTGGGGGGGTCAGGAGGTGATGGGGTGGGGGGGTGAGGAGGTGATGGGGTAGGGGGGTGATGGGTTGGGGGGGTCAGGAGGTGATGGGGTGGGGGGGTGAGGAGGTGATGGGGTAGGGGGGTGATGGGTTGGAGGGGTCAGGAGGTGATGGGGTGGGGGGGTGAGGAGGTGATGGGGTAGGGGGGTGATGGGTTGGAGGGGTCAGGAGGTGATGGGGTGGGGGGGTGATGGGGTGGGGGGGTCAGGAGGTGATGGGGTGGGGGGGGTGATGGGTTGGGGGGGTGAGGAGGTGATGGGGTGGGGGGTGAGGAGGTGATGGGGTGGGGGGGTGAGGAGGTGATGGGGTGGGGGGGTGAGGAGGTGATGGGGTGGGGGGGTCAGGAGGTGATGGGGTGGGGGGGTGATGGGTTGGGGGGGTGAGGAGGTGATGGGGTGAGGAGGTGATGGGGAGGGGGGTGAGGTGGTGATGGGGTGGGGGGGTGAGGTGGTGATGGGGAGGGGGGTGAGGTGGTGATGGGGTGGGGGGGTGAGGTGGTGATGGGGAGGGGGGTGAGGTGGTGATGGGGTCGGGGGGTGAGGTGGTGATGGGGAGGGGTAAGAGAGAGAAGCCGGTCACACTAGCCCTCCACAGGACTGCTAAAGCGGAGTTCTCCTACCCATACCCATAGCATGAACAATGTCATTAGTCTGAAATCCACCTCATCTCCACCAGGATTCTTTTCTTGATTTCATAGTAAATTTAGCAAAAAATGGAAGCACGTTCTGCTGTAATATGATCGGTTCTGTGGTTGTTGGGACACTATAACACAGCAGTCACATTTAACAGCCTGTGCATTTACAATCACTCTTAGTTGTTTAACATTGTCAATCCCTTTTCCACAAACACGTTTCAGAGGTTATAGCATGTTTGGGGCACATGAAAGGAACTGACTAACAGATGTGATGAACTAAAATTCTCCATTATACCCGATACCACATTTTCTGTAGCAGTGATGCTGGGACCACCAGATGGCGCTGTTGTTCCGCATCCAGCAGAACCATAGAGGGACCGTCCTCATAGTCGTGCTGCTTCTCCCCATAGGCTGGGGACAGCATCAAATGCATGAGGCAATGCATTTCCATTCACACTGAGGTTACATATTATTCCACAACTACTCTCATGAACTGCAGGATGACAAAAGTATGACCACTTGCACACATGAAATTAAACGGATCCAGTACATTACATTCAAGGCATTTGGCAGACGCTCTTCTTCAGAGCGACGTACAACAGAGTGCATACCCAAAACCAGGGACAAGCGCACTGAAGAACCCTAGAGGGAAGTACAATTTCAAGTGCTAAGAATGCAGCAAAGATAAGGACGCTGGGCGACTGGAAAGGCTGGTAAGGAAAGCTGGCTCTGTAGTTGGAATGGAGCTGGAGTGCTTAACAACATCAACAGCAGAGAAAAGGACACTGAACAGGATGCTGGCAATCATGGACAATGACCGCCACCCACTATATAACACACTAAACAGACAGAAGAGCATCTTCAGCAGCAGACTCCTGTCTCTGACATGCTCAACAGACCGGTTAAGAAGGTCCTTTGTTCCATGGGCCATTCAGTTATACAATACACAAAACGGGAGGAGATAACTGGACTTTTCACCATGAGTCTCTTTCTGCTCCTTCCACATCACGCTGTCTACTGTTTACTGTTTACTTTGTACTTTTTGCACTACCACGATTGCACATTTATTTCATTTAACATAGCACCTTATTTTTATTACCATAGCACCTTATTTCTGATTTTTTTACTTTTGATCTTTATGTGTGTGAGATATGTGTGTATATATGTGTATGTATAAGCTACTGAATGCCTAAAATTTCCCTCGGGATGAATAAAGTATCTGTCTATCTATCTATCTATCTATCTATCTATCTATCTATCTATCTATCCATCTCAGACACACGGGAGACACACGGGAGACCCGCAGACACACGAGACACACGGGAGACACACGGGAGACCCGCAGACACACGGGAGACGCACTGGCGGTCTGCGCGGTGCGGTACCTTGGACTGCCAGACCAGCCTGTAGGGGTTACAGTGCTGGAGCCGCTCCATGACCCTCTGTACCGTGGCCCCCACCTCCTGGGGATACGGGTCTCCCCGATTCACCACCTGCAGGGAGAGAGAGAGAGCCTGCGTCAGACACCCCCAGAGCGAGAGATACAGACCTCACTGCAACCAACACAGACCAACAGACCAACAAACAGACCAACAGACCAACAAACAGACCAACAAACAGATCAACAGACAGACCAACAAACAGACCAACAAACGGACCAACAAACAAACCAACGAATAGACTCAGACTTTGAGTCTCAGAGCGAACAGACAGGGGCAGACAGACAGAGAGGGGCACAGACAGAGAGGCACAGACAGAGAGGGGGACAGACAGAGAGGCACAGACAGAGAGGGGGACAGACAGAGAGGGGGACAGACAGAGAGGGGGACAGACAGAGAGGGGCACAGACAGAGAGGGGCACAGACAGAGAGGGGCACAGACAGAGAGGGGGACAGATAGAGAGGGGGACAGACAGAGAGGGGGACAGACAGAGAGGGGCACAGACAGAGAGGGGGACAGACAGAGAGGGACAGACAGAGAGGGGCACAGACAGAGAGGGGCACAGACAGAGAGGGGCACAGACAGAGGGGCACAGACAGAGAGGGGACAGACAGAGAGGGGCACAGACAGAGAGGGGACAGACAGAGAGGGGGACAGACAGAGAGGGGGACAGACAGAGAGGGGCACAGACAGAGGGGGACAGACAATGAGAGGCACAGACAGAGAGGCACAGACAGAGAGGGGGACAGACAGAGAGGCACAGACAGAGAGGCACAGACAGAGAGGGGGACAGACAGAGAGGCACAGACAGAGAGGGGCACAGACAGAGAGGGGGACAGACAGAGAGGGGCACAGACAGAGAGGGGCACAGACAGAGAGGGGACAGACAGAGAGGGGGACAGACAGAGAGGGGGACAGACAGAGAGGGGGACAGACAGAGAGGGGGACAGACAGAGAGGGGCACAGACAGAGAGGGGGACAGACAGAGAGGGACAGACAGAGAGGGGCACAGACAGAGAGGGGCACAGACAGAGGGGCACAGACAGAGAGGGGACAGACAGAGAGGGGCACAGACAGAGAGGGGACAGACAGAGAGGGGGACAGACAGAGAGGGGGACAGACAGAGAGGGGCACAGACAGAGGGGGACAGACAATGAGAGGCACAGACAGAGAGGCACAGACAGAGAGGGGGACAGACAGAGAGGCACAGACAGAGAGGCACAGACAGAGGGGGACAGACAGAGAGGCACAGATCGCGTGCGCTCTCCACCAATCAGACGGCAGCACTCACAGACATGGGGAGCGAGTGAGCGGAGAACAGGATGACCACGTCGTCTCTCTTGCCTGCTGGGAACTTCTCCAGCTCCTTTAGGATGTGTTGGGCGAAGCACTGGGAGGAAACAGCAGTGGGGGGGGGGGAGGTAAGGGTCACTGCAGGACACTTAAACAGGCTGCTAATACACACACACCATCGCAAAACTTATCCGCCCTTCTTGGTGATCCGAAGTCAAGCCTTCAGGCTGGAGTTTGGGTAGTGTTACCAGTGACTCACCCAATTAGCACATTGCACTTCCTGTGGAATAGCATTTTCACTACTCCATCTCAAAGCCACCCACTTTGGGATTCATTAAGACTTTATTTATACTCATTACAGATGGAGAACTTATAGGATAAGTATACAGGATATATACACATATTGTGGCACCCCTGCTCCTGAATGTTGTGCCACGTGGGTGGAGAACCCTGGAGGGGCCCGTGCCGGTCAACCGCGCAGACGTCACGCATTGGGAGAGGTGTGCGAAGGGGTATATCTGCCTAGAGATGTGATGGGGAGATCAGCACCTTGGAGAGAGATCCCTCTACCTGCGGTCCAGGACCCCGGCCAGCGCACGTGAGGTAGCAGAGTGGAAAATCACTGACTCAGCTGCAGCCTCTTTTCCTAATGAGCAGGGAATGGGATTTAAGGCGCGGTCGAGGCTGCAGCCAGGCTCAGTTGGTGCCATTCCTGAGCGTGTGAGAGTGTGGAAGGCAGGGAGAGGAAGGACCTGCAACGCCCAGCCATACTGAACCTGAGGAAGACCCCACCTTCACGGACGGCAACACCGAAGACCTGGAAACGGACGCCGGTCACGTGAGCCAGATCAATTACCTCCCTATTCACCCCCTGTCTTTGTGTTTCCCGCCAGCCCTGACGCGGCCGAAGAGGAGAGGAGGGAGGAAGCCCTGGAAAATACCCCGGTCTGGGAAGAATCTTCGTTTATTTTTTGCCTAAACGGCCCCTTTGATTTCTCCAGTTTTCCCCTACCTTTTTTTTGCCCTGAGGGGGGGCGCTATCACCGATACCCCGAAAAAAAAAACACAGAAAAAATAAAAAGAAGTATTTTTTCTGACATCTGCTATCTCCTGTGTTGGTTCCTAGCTGTGCCCACTCTCTGCACCCCAGGATTCACCCCGAGGCACCACATATGGTGGAGAATGCGGGCATACTGATGCCACGCTGTGGAAGCTGATCTGGGCCGAAGAACCAACACGGGTGAGAACGGAGAGTGAATGGAAGCCACACCCCCTGGGGAAGAGCGAAGAAGGAGACGATTGGCTGCCCCTACCCTTGCTGAGATGCAAGAAGCGGAAGCAGAGGAGGGCTCCCGAGGGATGATGGAAGCGGCCATCACGGAGCTGGCGAGGTCCCAGCGGGCCCTGCAGGAAGCGGTGGTCGAACTCTGCCGCCTATCCCCCCGTGACGGATCGAGACGAACCCCCCGAGAGGCGTTGACAAAGATGACAGCTGATGATGACGTTGAGGCGTACCTCCAGGTGCTTGAGCGCGCCGCTCAACGTGAAGAATGGCCGCCGGCAGCCTGGGCAGCCATACTAGCCCCCTTCTTGACGGGAGAGGCCCAACAGGCCTATCGAGATATGGACATGGCTGACGCCACCGACTACCTCAAGTTGAGGAGAGCCATCCTAGCCCAATATGGGTTCAGCCTACCTGCCCGAGCCCAGCGATACCACGAATGGGCCTATGACGCCTCCCAGCCTGCCCGGTCCCAAATCGCCGCCCTGACCCGACTGACCAAGAGCTGGCTGGCCGAGGGAGAGGGGCCACCCCTGTTGGAGAGGGTGGTGTTGGACAGATGCACCCGCGCTCTACCCCGGGAAGCCAAACGGGATATAGCCCAGGTGGGACCCACCTCCGTAGAACTGCTAGTGGGCCTCCTCGAAAACCATCAGGTCACTCAGAAGATGCTCCAACCTGAACGCACCAAAACCCCGCGCCGCCCAGTTAGGTGCCCAGCACAGGTGAAGCGCCCACCAGCCCGCCCTGACCAAAATCGGCGGGGCAGACCTGATGCAGGGAGACCACGGCCGGAGTGGAGATGCTATAACTGTGGAGAGGAGGGGCATCTAGCCAGGAACTGCCCCGGGAGGGAGGTGTCCAGGCCCACCGCCAGGGGTCCGAGCAGCCCAGCGCACCCCTGCCTGTACCTGACCACCTGCTGGGCGCACCAGAGTACGGAGGCCCCCAGGTTCCCGATACGAGTAGGGGGACAGGACACTGTAGCAGTGCTGGATTCGGGCAGCGCCATCACCTTGGTCAGACCAGAGTTTGCGGGAGAAAAGAGGGGTGAAGAGGTGGCCGTGGCGTGTATCCATGGGGACACCAGAGAATACCCCACGGTGTGGGTCAACCTAATCACACCACGGGGGACGCACGCGGTAAGAGTGGGGGTTGTGCCAAATTTACCCGTACCGGTACTAATGGGAAGAGACTGCCCTTTGTTCCAGACTTATTGGGAGGAGGGGCCCCGGCCTCTGAGGGAGACGAGGCCACGACGGCCCCGCCGGGCTGCCCGCCAGAACCCCCTACCAGTCTGGGCCGCAACGTCTGGGGACAGTGAAGGAGAGGCCCTGCCACCTGAGAGGAAACGCCAACCCAGCACCCCGGCCACCAGTGGAACCATCACTGCGTCCGAGAAAGAGCTTGGGGAGGCCCTGCCCCCGGAGAGAGATGTCCGTCTAGCCTTCTCGGAGGGCCCCCAAGAGGTGAGCGAGGAGGCCGAAGCACCCACCCGGTTTGGCACTGCCCAACTACATGAGCCAAAGTTCGCTCAGGCCTGGAGAGATGCCCGAGACATTAACGGGGTACCACAAGGGCCGGTGAGTACACCATCGTATCCCTTCTTCAGGGTAAAACAAGACCTGCTCTACCGAGTCTGTAACCCACAGGGGGAGGAAGTGGAACAGCTGCTCGTCCCTCAACCGTTTGTGCCCCGAGTCCTCTACTTAGGTCATACTCACCTGCTGGGAGCCCATCTGGGGATGGAGAAGACCTACGAGAGGATCCTGGCAAGGTTCTATTGGCCCGGGGTGAAAAAGGCTGTGGAGGACTACTGCCGACACTGTGCCGTGTGCCAACTCCACAGCCCTAAGGTAACCCTTCGGAACCCACTAATACCCCTGCCAATAATTGATGTTCCCTTCAGGAGGATTGCGATGGACATCGTGGGGCCCTTACCGAAGTCCAGCCGGGGACATCGGTACATCCTCGTAATCCTGGATTATGCAACCCGCTACCCAGAAGCCGTCCCGCTCAGGACCGCGACCGGAAAGGCGGTTGCCAGGGAGTTGTTCCTGCTGTTTAGCAGGGTCGGAATAGCGGAGGAACTCCTGACCGACCAAGGATCGTGTTTCATGTCGGGGGTCCTAAAGGAGATGTGCCGGCTGCTACAAGTGACCCAACTACGAACCTCCGTCTACCACCCCCAAACCGACGGACTAGTGGAGAGGTTCAATCAGACCCTCAAAGCCATGCTGAGGAAAATGATTGAAACGGACGGTAAGGACTGGGACCAGCTCTTACCCTATCTTCTCTTCTCAGTCCGAGAGGTACCCCAGAGCACCACCGGCTTTGCCCCTTTTGAACTGCTATACGGGAGACGACCCCGTGGATTACTGGACCTGGCGAAGGAGGCTTGGGAACAGCAACCGTCCCGAACCCGCAGCCTGATCGAGCATGTGGAGCAGATGGACCGGCGGATGGCCCAGATCTGGCCCATGATGAGGGCCCACATGGAACGGGCACAACGGGAGCAAGCCAGGCTGTATAACCGGGGAGCCCAGGTGAGAGAATTCGCCCCAGGAGACAAGGTGATGATTCTAGTCCCCACCAGTGAATGTAAATTTCTGGCCCAATGGCATGGGCCGTATGAGGTCGTGGAACGCACAGGACCTGTGAACTACCGAGTGAGACAGCCGGGGCGACGACACCGCCTCCAAATCTACCACGTCAACCTGATGAAGAGGTGGCATGAGCCACCCCCAGCTCCGACCCCAGTCCTCTCTGCCCAGTGGGTGCCCCCACCCACCCCTGACGTGAGTATTGGAGAGCAACTGAGCTCCCGCCAGCAGCAAGCGCTACGTGAGCTGGTGAATCGAAGCCGGGACATCTTCTCGACTATGCCCGGCCGCACCCACCTAATCGCCCACGACATCAGCACTGAACCTGGGAAGACGGTAAGATTACGACCGAATCCCAGAAGCTCGCCGACACGCCATACAGGAGGAGGTGAAGAGAATGCTCGACCTCGGGGTTATTGAGGAAAGCCGCAGTGCCTGGTCCAGTCCCGTGGTGCTAGTCCCCAAGCCGGATGGAACCTGGCGGTTTTGTAATGACTTCCGCCGCCTGAACGACATCTCCCTGTGTGACGCGTACCCGATGCCAAGGGTGGACGAACTCATTGAGCGGCTGGGACCGGCCCGGTTCATCAGCACCCTGGACCTGACGAGGGGGTATTGGCAAGTTCCCCTAACACCCCGTGCCAGGGAGAAGACGGCCTTCGCGACCCCGACGGGCCTCTACCAGTACACCGTCCTTCCCTTTGGCGTGCATGGAGCCCCGGCCACGTTCCAGAGGTTGATGGACCAGGTGTTGCGGCCCCACCAGAGGTATGCGGCCGCCTACCTGGATGACATCGTCATCCACAGCACCGACTGGGACAGCCATGTCGACAAAGTCGAAGCGGTGCTGAGGTCCCTGAGGGAGGCCGGGCTGACGGCTAACCCAGCAAAGTGCCGGCTCGGATTTAAGGAAGCTGCCTATCTGGGCCACACGGTCGGGAGGGGGCGGGTGAAGCCCCAGTCGAACAAGGTCGACAGCATTGCCACCTGGCCCCAACCGGCTACAAAGAAACAGGTGAGAATGTTCCTGGGTCTGGTGGGTTACTATCGGCAGTTCATTCCGGAGTTTGCAGCACGAGCAGCCCCCCTACACGACCTCACCAAGAAGGAGCAGCCCAACCGGGTCCAGTGGAACCCCCTCGCCGCTGCAGCCTTCCAGGACCTACGGGCCGCTCTAGGTGAGAAACCAGTCCTCATAACTCCCAACTTCCAGAAACCCTTCGTGCTGCAGACCGACGCATCGGAAGTGGGCCTGGGAGCGGTCCTGTCACAGATCCAGGACGGGGTGGAGCATCCAGTGACATACATCAGCAGAAAACTCCTCGGCCATGAAAGGAATTATGCCACGGTCGAGAAGGAATGCCTTGCCATCAGATGGGCGGTAGGTAAATTACGTTATTACCTACTCGACCGTGAGTTTCTGTTGGTGACCGATCATGCTCCCCTCAAATGGATGTACCTGAACCGAGACAGCAATGCCCGAGTAACCCGCTGGTTTTTAGAGTTGCAGCCTTACCGGTTCAAGGTGGAGCATCGCGCTGGGAAGCTGCACCAGAATGCTGATGCGCTATCCAGGAGGGAGGATGGCCTAGGGGCAGACGCTCCCGCCCGGGGCTTGGAGCTGAGGGGGGGGGTATGTGGCACCCCTGCTCCTGAATGTTGTGCCACGTGGGTGGAGAACCCTGGAGGGGCCCGTGCCGGTCAACCACGCAGACGTCACGCATTGGGAGAGGTGTGCGAAGGGGTATATCTGCCTAGAGATGTGATGGGGAGATCAGCACCTTGGAGAGAGATCCCTCTACCTGCGGTCCAGGACCCCGGCCAGCGCACGTGAGGTAGCAGAGTGGAAAATCACTGACTGCAGCCTCTTTTCCTAATGAGCAGGGAATGGGATTTAAGGCGCGGTCGAGGCTGCAGCCAGGCTCAGTTGGTGCCATTCCTGAGCGTGTGAGAGTGTGGAAGGCAGGGAGAGGAAGGACCTGCAACGCCCAGCCATACTGAACCTGAGGAAGACCCCACCTTCACGGACGGCAACACCAAAGACCTGGAAACGGACGCCGGTCACGTGAGCCAGATCAATTACCTCCCTATTCACCCCCTGTCTTTGTGTTTCCCGCCAGCCCTGACGCGGCCGAAGAGGAGAGGAGGGAGGAAGCCCTGGAAAATACCCCGGTCTGGGAAGAATCTTCGTTTATTTTTTGCCTAAACGGCCCCTTTGATTTCTCCAGTTTTCCCCTACCCTTGCCCTGAGGGGGGGCGCTATCACCGATACCCCGAAAAAAAAAACACAGAAAAAATAAAAAGAAGTATTTTTTCTGACATCTGCTATCTCCTGTGTTGGTTCCTAGCTGTGCCCACTCTCTGCACCCCAGGATTCACCCCGAGGCACCACAATATATATAGGATAAGTATACAGAGTAGGATATTAGTTTCATTTTATTTTTACAGTACATTTACCAGCAGAGTATTCATGAATAAAAATGGCCACCTGCAGACAGCTTGTATAAATATGCAGAAAATGCTAAGTTATTAGGATCTCAGGTGTTGCTATGGTACCATCTCACCTACCACAAAAGGCTTGACTGGAAATAAACACTACTCTTTCAGACATTTGTTTATGCAAGTTTATGCAAGTCAGATAACAGGCCATTCAGCCCAACAATGCTTGCCATTTTCCTAGCAGTGTACTAAATACTAAACTAAATGAGTCATAGGTAAACTAAATGGTATCTAGAACCCCCAGTGTTTCTGCCTCCACTACATGTCCAGGCAAGCTGTCCACTCACGGTTGGAAAAAACTTTTAAACAAATCTAGATAGACCAGTTTATTTGGAAGAGATCACAGGTTGTGACACTATTTTTTAAATATACAAGAGCTTATTTTGTAGGTATTTTTCATGGTGACATCAATATACTCCTTAGCCACACTAATCACAACTGGGGCAGTTTCAGGCTCGTATTCACCTCAGGAGAATGGGGAGAAGACTGCAGATCATCACACGCTGTTTTTGGCCAAAAATAACCCTCAAGAAGCAGCTGAAGACACACAGCCGTGATGAAGGACCGTCAAGCTCTCCATGGCAACCGTGCTGGGCCTCAAAATGGCCACTTATCGAGATAATGATAAACGGCACAAGAATCAGACCAATGAGTGAACGGGCACTGAGAGGTCTAAGGATGGGCATCAGCACTAAGTGGGGCAGCCTGTAGCCTAGTGGCTAAGGTACATGACTGGGGCAGCCTGTAGCCTACTGGCTAATGTACATGACTGGGGCAGCCTGTAGCCTAGTGGCTAAGGTACATGACTGGGGCAGCCTGTAGCCTAGTGGCTAAGGTACATGACTGGGGCAGCCTGTAGCCTAGTGGCTAAGGCACATGACTGGGGCAGCCTGTAGCCTAGTGGCTAAGGTACATGACTGGGGCAGCCTGTAGCCTAGTGGCTAAGGCACATGACTGGGGCAGCCTGTAGCCTAGTGGCTAAGGTACATGACTGGGACAGCCTGTAGCCTAGTGGCTAAGGTACATGACTGGGGCAGCCTGTAGCCTAGTGGCTAAGGTACATCACTGGGGCCGCCTGTAGCCTAGTGGCTAAGGCACATGACTGGGGCAGCCTGTAGCCTAGTGGCTAAGGTACATGACTGGGGCAGCCTGTAGCCTAGTGGCTAAGGTACATGACTGGGGCAGCCTGTAGCTTAGTGACTAAGGTACATGACTGGGGCAGCCTGTAGCCTAGTGGCTAAGGCACATGACTGGGGCAGCCTGTAGCCTAGTGGCTAAGGTACATGACTGGGGCAGCCTGTAGCTTAGTGACTAAGGTGCATGACTGGGACCCGGAAGGTTGTTGGTTCCTCAGCTGTTGGGCCCTAAAGTAAGGCTCTTGACCCCACATTGCTCCAGGGGGGATTGTCCCCAGCTTAGTCTAAATAACTGTAATGTAATGTAAAGTAATGTAAGTTGGTCTATCACAGGTGTGAAAAGCCAGGTTTCTCTGTGACCCCGCCCCTCTGTCCGTCACTCACCTCGATGAGCAGAGGATGTGTGGGCCATCTGTCAATCACACTCCAGCGCATTTTGGGCCGGTCCCCTCGGGTGCTGTAGTGCCGGTAGATGGCATTCAGACTGCTCCCTGTTACAGGAACGCACGCATCATCATCATCATCATCATCGTCATCATCAACGTCATCATGAACGCCATCGTCATCATCGTCATCGTCGTCATCATCATCGTCGTCATCATCATCATCGTCATCGTCATCGTCATCATCGTCGTCATCATCATCATCGTCATCATCATCATCATCATCATCATCACCATCGTCATTCTCAAGAAAATAAAATAAAATGAAAAACAATCCAGCTTACAGAGAACACATTATGTGTTTATTAGAAGAGATTAATTTCTGTACAAGGATTAAATTCAGACGATAACACACAGTAGTGATTGTAAGTGATTTCCTTTTTCTTTTCTTTTTTTATTTATTCCATGCAAGTATTATGGTCAGGTATGTGTGAGCTGTGTTGATGAAGCCGGAAGTTTTTTTAATGAATTTGAAGTGCATTATTGACCATCAGTGCATTATACTGTATAAGAATCTGTTCTTCAGTAGCAGCCATTATTCGTAGCAGCGTTTACTTGAATCTATTTTAATTTTAATAGCAATTTTGATTTAGGTTTTTGTGGGGTGATTAGTAACATGGCTCTGAATGAACTGCTCATTTTCCAACCGCCTACTACACTGCTGACAGTTCATTATTCATTTAAGGCCATCCTCTCCCGAGCCCGTGGCTAAACGCTACCCTCCCCACCAACAGGGGCACATTGCAATTTCTTGACGGGAAGCTTGCTGACATCTGCAATTCTTTCAAGATGGAGTCCTCAAACACATTAGTCGATCGTGTCCCCAGACAACCTTCCCCCTCTCATTACTCAAAACCCCAAACCTCTCACTCACTCACTCACTCACTCACTCACTCACTCACTCACTCACTCACTCACTCACTCACTCACTCACTCACTCACTCACTCACTCACTCACTCACTCACTCACTCACTCACTCACTCACTCACTCACTCACTCACTCACTCTCACTCTCACTCTCACTCTCACTCTCTCTCTCTCACTCTCACTCTCACTCTCACTCTCTCTCTCACACACACAGGTCTCTGAACTCCTCCTACCCCACCACCCTGCTCCCTACATCCCACTGCACAAAGACAAATAAGCAGCCATTTCATTTCTCTTGTAACCGAAAAGCTCAATGCAGATCTCATTTTAAACGTGTAAAAATTATTTTAGTCAGTCCTGATCAAAAATGCTGAGAGCATTGTCTTTCGAAGAGAAAAGCCACATAGCACTGCTTTTCGCTGGGGTTATAATCACATTTTTAATTCTGCAGTTGGTCCGAGAAATCCAGATGGCACTAGTTCTGTTTTGGGGATAGGGAAGGGATAGTCTGGCTTTGATTCAGGCTTTTTGATGGTGATGATGTCACTTCCTTGAGAAGAGAATACTTCCTCTGCTCCTGATACAGACGGTAGATAAGAGGCCAGAGGAGAAGCAGCAGAGTGAACTCGTACTGTGAGGAGAGACGGCAGGCACTATCAGCCTCCGACAGCACTGAGGGAGGGTCCTGGGTGTGGTACACACACGCCAACGTTTTTTTTACTTTTTTTTAAAGCCATTGTTGGAGTTGCAAGGTGAATGAGACTGCAGAAGCTTCACAAACAGACAACAAACTATCCAGCCGTGTGCATCATTATTTCACAAGTAAAGGACTGCTTTGTATGAGCATATGTGTCTGTTTTCTGGGCCCTTTGTGGACACTGTGAACAGCACTACGACATGTAAAAGTAAAAGCGTTACTGTTGCCTGTACCAATACCCCCTTGATGAAGAAGGCCCCTGACCATATGGTGGAATATCCTGTTTCACCCAAGCCAAGAATTTACATGACAAACCGTCACCACCTGCAGGACATCAGCATAGTACCCATAGCAACAGCTTAGCAGCCAAAACAGGCTCATCTAAAGCAATGTTACACGTTTCATCTTTCACATTTAAAAACAGGCCTTGATCACACTTTACAGTAAGGTTACATGACTTGCCATTAACTAATGTAGCTGTCATTCATGAATTCAGCTAATTTTCATTAGTTCAGGTATTTGTTAACTAACATACTAGCTACATGAATATCAGCACACCATAGGATAACCTTCTAATTAGTTAATCATTAAGAAATAAATCAACCGTTTTCTTTTTCATTCCAATATGAATTGGCATTAACCAATGGAGCTGTTAACATGAATTGATGATGTGCAAATACATTAGCAAAGCTGTAATGATTAACGTCTCGGTAATTAGTTAACAACTACATTTTTAACTAATTACTAGTTAATTCACGTAGCATTAATGTATAAAGTGTTAGCGAGACATTAATAACATGTGGGCTGCTCCTATGGTGGGTAGAGCAGCTGTACTGGGGCGGTCGTACCTGTGGTAGAGCAGCTGTACTGGGGGTACTGGGTGAAGGCCACTGCCCGCTCCACCCCGTCCTGCTCCATCATCTCAATGGCCGCCTCTGTCAGTGGGTTCACATACCGGAACCCAATGTAGAACTTGTGTGGAGCTTTAGGGAAAAATAAAAAATAAATAAATAAATATCAAATGGTTTGCCCTAACTGTCAAACGCATCATCTGACAGCCAGCAGAACAGAATTGAGGTCATGCAGGGTAATTCCCTGGCCTGGAACCCAGAAAACAGGTGCGCCCAAAATGTTCTGTTGACAACAGAAGAAGAGGTGAGTCTTTATGGAACTGACAGGACTAATTTGCAAAGTCCCAGAAGTGCAGACTGATTTCATTTCTAGTGCAGGTGGACACTTCCGATGTTGTTCTGGGGCAGCGGCAGGGTGGTATGACCCAGGAAGTAAAACATCTTTCCTGTTCCAGAGTAGGAGGTCGTTTCCAACGGGGATAAGGCATTCAGGCATTTAGAAAGAAGATTTAGCCATTACAGGGATCAGGGGCAGTTATGTAATCTAATCTAAGGGTTGGGTTTGCCACTGGGTTCGGAGATGGACAACTGACCTAAAGACACATTGTGCCGTCTGATCCTGCCTAACAGTAAACAAGATTAACCCATTTTGAACCTTACCTATGAATTAGCACTGAAGCCAATTACATGACATTACCGCAAGGTCATTTTAACAAGCTAATATTCCAGTATGCCAGCAATAATCAACATAAATTTACTTTTATATGAAGCGTCTGTGCTAGCTTTCCACACATACTGGACAAATTAAGACATTTCAGTTTGTTTGTTTTTATGGAAAGAGGGACAGTTGAACAGTAACACAAGTACAAAGGTCAGTTTTAACAAACAAAATTCAAGAAAAACGCGACCGAGCCAAAGCATAAAAGCCATGAACAGGGCCTGAAATTAACACCGACCACCAGCAAAATGCTGCTAAATCTTGTGGCTGATGAGTGTGTCTGCAGGTCTGTAGAGTGTGTCCTATTCCATTGTAAAAACCAAGTGGTCCAGTTAAACGGTGAAATTAGCTGGTAAATTTTGGGATGCACCAGCCACTGTGGCCTCGCCGCAAAGACTCGTGTAATGCAGAGAGAGAGAGAGAGAGAGAGCTTATCAGCGACGGCCGGAAATGTCAGAGCACACAGGAGGGGAGGGGACGCTGCCTTATCTAATCGCCAAGGACCACGCTACGCTCTACGCCTTTCAGAGGTGTGTATCAGCCCACAGCAGTGTGCCCTGGGCTCCCACACGCTGAGGAACAGTGCCCCTGTCCTGCGCTCCTACACACTGAGGCAGAGTGCCCCTGTCCTGCGCTCCTACACACTGAGGCAGAGTGCCCCTGTCCTACGCTCCTACACACTGAGGCAGAGTGCCCCTGTCCTACGCTCCTACACACTGAGGGACAGTGCCCCTGTCCTACGCTCCTACACACTGAGGAACAGTGCCCCTGTCCTACGCTCCTACACACTGAGGGAGAGTGCCCCTGTCCTACGCTCCTACACACTGAGGCAGAGTGCCCCTGTCCTACGCTCCTACACACTGAGGCAGAGTGCCCCTGTCCTACGCTCCTACACACTGAGGCAGAGTGCCCCTGTCCTACGCTCCTACACACTGAGGGACAGTGCCCCTGTCCTGCGCTCCTACACACTGAGGAACAGTGCCCCTGTCCTACGCTCCTACACACTGAGGCAGAGTGCCCCTGTCCTGCGCTCCTACACACTGAGGCAGAGTGCCCCTGTCCTACGCTCCTACACACTGAGGCAGAGTGCCCCTGTCCTGCGCTCCTACACACTGAGGAACAGTGCCCCTGTCCTACGCTCCTACACACTGAGGGACAGTGCCCCTGTCCTGCGCTCCTACACACTGAGGGACAGTGCCCCTGTCCTACGCTCCTACACACTGAGGGAGAGTGCCCCTGTCCTGCGCTCCTACACACTGAGGAACAGTGCCCCTGTCCTACGCTCCTACACACTGAGGCAGAGTGCCCCTGTCCTACACTCCTACGCACTGAGGGAGAGTGCCCCTGTCCTACGCTCCTACACACTGAGGAACAGTGCCCCTGTCCTACGCTCCTACACACTGAGGCAGAGTGCCCCTGTCCTACACTCCTACGCACTGAGGGAGAGTGCCCCTGTCCTACGCTCCTACACACTGAGGAACAGTGCCCCTGTCCTACGCTCCTACACACTGAGGCAGAGTGCCCCTGTCCTACACTCCTACACGCTGAGGGACAGTGCCCCAGTCCTACGTTCCTACACACTGAGGCAGAGTGCCCCTGTCCTACACTCCTACGCACTGAGGGAGAGTGCCCCTGTCCTACGCTCCTACACACTGAGGAACAGTGCCCCTGCCCTATGCTCCTACACACTGAGGCAGAGTGCCCCTGTCCTACGCTCCTACACACTGAGGGAGAGTGCCCCTGTCCTACGCTCCTACACACTGAGGGACAGTGCCCCTGTCCTGCGCTCCTACACACTGAGGGACAGTGCCCCTGTCCTACGCTCCTACACACTGAGGGAGAGTGCCCCTGTCCTACGCTCCTACACACTGAGGGACAGTGCCCCTGTCCTGCGCTCCTACACACTGAGGCAGAGTGCCCCTGTCCTACGCTCCTACACACTGAGGGACAGTGCCCCAGTCCTACGCTCCTACACACTGAGGGAGAGTGCCCCTGTCCTACACTCCTACGCACTGAGGGACAGTGCCCCTGTCCTGCGCTCCTACACACTGAGGGACAGTGCCCCTGTCCTACGCTCCTACACACTGAGGGACAGTGCCCTTGTCCTACGCTCCTACACACTGAGGGAGAGTGCCCCAGTCCTACGCTCCTACACACTGAGGGAGAGTGCCCCTGTCCTACGCTCCTACACACTGAGGGAGAGTGCCCCTGTCCTACGCTCCTACACACTGAGGGACAGTGCCCCTGTCCTACGCTCCTACACACTGAGGGAGAGTGCCCCAGTCCTACGCTCCTACACACTGAGGGAGAGTGCCCCAGTCCTACGCTCCTACACACTGAGGGACAGTGCCCTTGTCCTACGCTCCTACACACTGAGGCAGAGTGCCCATGTCCTACGCTCCTACACACTGAGGGACAGTGCCCCAGTCCTACGCTCCTACACACTGAGGGAGAGTGCCCCTGTCCTACGCTCCTACACACTGAGGGAGAGTGCCCCTGTCCTACGCTCCTACACACTGAGGGACAGTGCCCCTGTCCTACGCTCCTACACACTGAGGGAGAGTGCCCCAGTCCTATGCTCCTACACACTGAGGGAGAGTGCCCCAGTCCTACGCTCCTACACACTGAGGGAGAGTGCCCTTGTCCTACGCTCCTACACACTGAGGCAGAGTGCCCCTGTCCTACGCTCCTACACACTGAGGGAGAGTGCCCCTGTCCTACGCTCCTACACACTGAGGGACAGTGCCCCTGTCCTACACTCCTACACACTGAGGGAGAGTGCCCCAGTCCTACGCTCCTACACACTGAGGGAGAGTGCCCCTGTCCTACGCTCCTACACACTGAGGCAGAGTGCCCCTGTCCTACGCTCCTACACACTGAGGCAGAGTGCCCATGTCCTACGCTCCTACACACTGAGGCAGAGTGCCCATGTCCTACGCTCCTACACACTGAGGCAGAGTGCCCCTGTCCTACGTTCCTACACACTGAGGGACAGTGCCCCTGTCCTACGCTCCTACACACTGAGGGACAGTGCCCCTGTCCTACGCTCCTACACACTGAGGGACAGTGCCCCAGTCCTACGCTCCTACACACTGAGGGACAGTGCCCCTGTCCTACGCTCCTACACACTGAGGGAGAGTGCCCCAGTCCTACGCTCCTACACACTGAGGGAGAGTGCCCTTGTCCTACGCTCCTACACACTGAGGGAGAGTGCCCCAGTCCTACGCTCCTACACACTGAGGCAGAGTGCCCCTGTCCTACGCTCCTACACACTGAGGGACAGTGCCCCTGTCCTACGCTCCTACACACTGAGGCAGAGTGCCCCTGTCCTACGCTCCTACACACTGAGGCAGAGTGCCCCTGTCCTGCGCTCCTACACACTGAGGCAGAGTGCCCCTGTCCTACGCTCCTACACACTGAGGGAGAGTGCCCCAGTCCTACGCTCCTACACACTGAGGCAGAGTGCCCCTGTCCTACGCTCCTACACACTGAGGGAGAGTGCCCCAGTCCTACGCTCCTACACACTGAGGGAGAGTGCCCCTGTCCTACGCTCCTACACACTGAGGCAGAGTGCCCCTGTCCTACACTCCTACACGCTGAGGCAGAGTGCCCATGTCCTACACTCCTACACACTGAGGCAGAGTGCCCCTGTCCTACGCTCCTACACACTGAGGCAGAGTGCCCCTGTGCTACGCTGCTACACACTGAGGGACAGTGCCCCTGTCCTACGCTCCTACACCAGGTACCAAGTCAGAAACGCTGCCAGGACAGTCACACATCATCACAGGCAGCTTTACAGGAAGCCAGGAAACACAAACGCAAGAATGAGGAAGACGGAGAAGCTTGTTGCGCAATAGTCATTCCTGCTCAAGTCTGACTAGTTTTGCTTGAATGCTCGAAAGGTAAACAATGATTGGTAATAGCGGAAAGCTCACTTGCTACTCCACTCAGTTTTTAGCTGAAGAACAAACCTGGCGAGAGAGGCTTACAATAGTGGGCTCACTCAGCAGTGAGTTTTTTCATGGGGGGAGAACCTTGCATAATTTAAGAAAAATTATGTGTAAAAAGGACTGTAATTCCTACATAGATCTCTGGATATGGATGGAAATACCCTTGAATTAAAGCTTTAACATCACATTCATTGTTCATTGCTGTACCACACAGCCAAACCAACAGAACTTGACAGTGACATTGTCCGAACACGAACACACACACACACACACACACACACACACACTAAACGTGCAGAACAGTGGAAGCCTCTGAAATGTCCACAGGTTGGTCAGTGTGTGTGATAGTGTTAATGGACATACAGTACACAGAGTGGGGTAAAGTCCTGTAGCTTGGGGTCAGACTAGCCAATCAGAAGCCTGCGTCACGGCCACATCATGTGATCCATTCAGGAGGGTCGCCTCCCCAGAAGGCTTCACAGTTTGCGGTTGCTAGTTATACACAGTCATGGGCGGTAGTTTGCCACAGCAGAACCCAAGGGGCCAGATGTCACCGTTCTGTCATTGTTCAAACTAAAAGCCCAATACCGGTCAAGTCATAACAGAATTCAAATAACAATTTGTCCAAAGTGCCGCGTAACCCACATACTGCGCTGTTCCTGTGGGGCCTGGTGCAGCTGAGGGGGAATATGGCGCCCCGCTCCACATACCGGACGCAGAGACGTCTGCCGCGTCTATTTCATGTTTTACTGCCTTTTCTTCACACCTTCTGATAGTATCGTGGGATACTATCAATGACCATAAATAATATTCACCCAAAAGATTTTGTTTTACTTTCACCAGATCTCACCTGTGTCGGGGCACATCTCATCCAGGAGCTTCACCATGCCCTCCCCCTGCATGGTGGTCCACTTTTTAATGGGAGAGCCCCCCCCAATCCGGCTGTACTGCTCCTGGATCTTAGGGGTGCGGCGCTTGGCAATGAAAGGCCCCAGCTTACTGTTGATGAAAAAAAACATCATTACGTTACATTACATTACAGCTGATGCTTTTATCCAAAGCCACTTAAAGTTGATTAGACTAAGCAGGGGCCAATCCCCCCTGTAGCAATGTGGGGTTAAGGGCCTTACTCAAGGGCCCAACAGCTGTGTCTACACTGGGGCTTGAACCGCCAACTTAGCCGCTCGGCTACCAAGTTGCATTAGTGTTCTGTAGTGAGTTTGTAGCATTTTTCTCCAGGATTTGCTAAGTATTACTTGTTTGTGCTGTTTCTAACTAAGTTTAGTAGCCCCTGTACTGTGATTCTGCTGTTTATTTGTTTGTTTGTTAGTTAGTACAAGTGGTGTTTATGTAGACTGCAGTGAAACTGGGCTGTGTGTTTATTTCTCTCACGTGAGCTAGGCTATTGAGGTAGGCTATTGTCTCCAATTGGCTGGCAGGCCACAGCTTTTGTTGCAGGAGGAGCCGATAGTTTACACCCTGTTCAGGGCATAATTACTGGCACAGCTGAGCTCACTTCATGTCTCTTGGTTCTGTTATCTCTTCCCATGGCTTTTCTTACCATTCTTATGCCGATGACACTAAACTCTTTCTTTCCTTCTGTACCCAGGTCACCACACAGATCGCTGCCTGCTTGGCTGATATCTCTGCGTGGATGACTTCCCACTACCTGAAGCTTAACCTTGCCAACTTGCTTGCTTCTCTACATCCCTGCAAGGTCCTCTCCGACAATCGACTCCTCACTGATTGTTGAGGACTTTGTAGTATCCTCCTCCCATATGGCCAAGAGTCTTATCAGGTGACTCCTGATAACCACCTCACCCTGGCTCCACATGTATCCTCCACTGCCAGAACCTGCAGGTTCTTCCTCTACAATATACGCCGTATCCGTCATCTCCTAATGAGAAAGCCACACAGCTTGTGCCATCAAGCCCCTCCAGCTGGTCCAGAATGCTGCAGCCCGCCTGATCACCAGTCAGCCCCAGGTCAGCTCATGTCACCCCACTTCTCATTGGCCTCCACTGGCTTCCTATTGGCGCACGCATCCGTTTCAAGGCCCTCGTGTTGGCATTTCAGGCTGCTAAGGGGACTACCCCACTTTACATACAATCCTTAATCACTCCCTACTCCCCAGCTAGACCACTCCGGTCTGCCAGCTCTGGTCACCTTATGGTTCCCTCACTACGGGCACCTGGCGGTCGAGCTGCACGTTCAGGCCTGTTTACCGCTCTGGTGCCTCAGTGGTGGAATGACTTGCCTACCACTGTCAGGACAGCAGAATCCCTCCCCCTATTTTGACGCAGGCTAAAAACACACCTTTCCAAACTATACCTTAGTCCTCGGTCCTGATTCCCCCCACCCCCTTTCCGATATCCCTCTTGTCTAACACAAAAAAAATATTGCCCTTACAATGCCCTTCATGTGTATTTTACTAGTTATGGATTTCATGCTTTAACCTGTGGAAGAACCTATGCACTTGTAAGTCGCTTTGGATTAAAAGCGTCTGCCAAATGACTAAAATGTAAATGTAAGTTGCGTTGGCAAATATTAAATGCGCGATTCAATGTATGATTTACTGGGCTTTTGCAAGCAAAATACAAAACAATTAGTCTGAACAGACTGAGCAAATGAACACCAACTTTAAATCAATTTCTTACTCTTGCACTGGAAGCGTCATCAAATCCCGGTCCATGAAGAGGCGGAACAGGAAGTCATGGACATCATCCAGCGTCTCTGGTCCACCCATGTTCAGCATCAGAATTCCGGTCTTGGGTTTCCTGTAGGAAGAGGGAGCTGTTGTCATACAGCACACATACAATACAGACCTTATCCAGATAGATAGATAGATAGATAGTAGATAGATAGATAGATTTATAGATAGATAGATTTATAGATAGATAGATAGATAGATAGATGGATAGATACTTTATTCATCCCGAGGGAAATCCAGTTTAGGTATCCAGTAGCTTATACATACACACATATACACGCAAAAGTACAAAGTAAACAGTAAACAGTAAACAGTGCAGGAATTTACTCAGTGCAAGTTGTGCTTGTTGTTAAGTATGACTACGGGCATACAATGAGTGTGAACATAAAATAATTGCTGAACAAAGAATAATAATATAATTTAAGCATAATAAAATTATAAATGTACAGCATGTAGAAAAGTCAACAGGGGTAAAAGTGAGGATTACAGTCCAGATTGTGTAGAGGGCTAATATAGCCTGTTAGGACAGTCAGACAGATAATGGATAGAGGATGGTAGACAAAGGTGATGTGGTGGAAGGAGCAGAAAGAGACTCATGCTGAAAGGTCCAATTCTCTCCTCCCGTTTTGTGTGATGTTGTATAACTGAATGGCCCATGGAACAAAGGACCTTCTTAACCGGTCTGTTGAGCATGTCAGAGACAGGAGTCTGCTGCTGAAGATGCTCTTCTGTCTGTTAAGTGTGTTATATAGTGGGTGGCGGTCATTGTCCAGGATTGCCAGCATCCTGTTCAGTGTCCTTTTCTGTGCTGTTGATATTAAGCACTCCAGCTCCATTCCAACTACAGAGTCAGCTTTCCTTACCAGCCTTTCCAGTCGCCCAGCATCCCTCTTCTTAATGCTGCCTCCCCAGCACACAACGGCATAAGAAAGGACACTGGCGATGACAGACTGGTAAAACATCCAGAGGAGCTTACTGCAGACATTGAAAGACAGCAGCCTCCTGAGGAAGTAGAGCCGACTCTTCCCTTTCCTGTAGAGTGCATCAGTGTTGGCTGACCAGTCCAGTTTATTGTCCAGCTGTACCCCTAGGTATTTGTATGTGCTGACCACCTCCACATTGACCCCTTCAATGGAGACTGGCAGCATAGGTGGCTTAGTCCTCCTGAAATCCACCACCATCTCCTTGGTTTTGGAAATGTTGAGCTGCATATGGTTGAGATTGCACCACTGCACAAAGTCATCCAGCAGGTTCCTGTACTCGTCCTCCTGCCCATCCCTGATACACCCCACTATTGCGTGTCATCTGAAAACTTCTGCATGTGGCATGACTCTGAGTTGTACCTGAAGTCAGACGTATACAGGGTGAACAGGACCGGTGAAAGCACAGTCCCCTGTGGCGCCCCGGTGCTGCTGACCACCTGCTCTGAGAAACAGTCCTTCAGCCTGACGAACTGTGGTCTCTCCGACAGGTAGTCTGTAATCCAGGATACCAGGTGAGTGTCTACCCCCATCTGCACAAGCTTGTCTCTCAGTCTGGCAGGCTGGATGGTGTTGAAAGCGCTGGAGAAGTCAAAGAACATGATTCTCACAGCACCTTTCCCCTTGTCCAGATGAGAGTGGGTCCTGTGCAGCAGGTAGATGATGGCATCTTCCACGCCCACCTTCTCCTGGTATGCAAACTGGAGAGGGTCGAGTGCATGGCGGACCTGGGGTCTGAGGATGTTGAGTAACAGTCGCTCCATGGTCTTCATCATGTGTGATGTTAGAGCGACTGGTCTGTAGTCGTTAAGCTGGCTGGGGTGTGGTTTCTTTGGGACTGGGATGAGACATGATGTCTTCCACATTGCTTCCTTTGAGCAGTCTCGGACATACTCGGCCTGGGCCGGCTGCTTTCCGGGAGCGGAGTCTCCTTAGCTCTCCACTGACCTGATACGGCGTGATGATGGAAGGTAGGGTGGTCCTGTCGCTGTGTGTCAGGTGAGGGGTTGCATCTGTGAGCGGTGGGGAAGGTGAAGTCACACTGTCTGTGGCGGCAGCATGGGGGAGGGGTACATCAGTACCCCGCTGAGGAGATGATAATAGTGGGGGTGTGGGAGCATTTTTGCCTGTAGTGCACAGAGCCATGATGTCTGTGGCCACTTCAGCCTGGGGGAGGGGTACTTCAGCAGTTGATTGGGGAGGTGAGAGTGAGGGGGAGGGGGCATGTGGTGAACAGGAGAGAGTAGCAGAGCAGTCAAAATGGTTGTAAAAATGGTTGAGTTCGTTGGCTCTATCCAAATCCCCATCCACTGTACTGTTGCGCCTCCTGCAGCCGGTGATGGTTTTCCATGCCATCCCAGACTTCCTTCATGCTGTTCTCCTGCAACTTCTGTTCCACCTTCTTTCTGTATTCCTCCTTTGCCTCTTTCAGCCTGACCTTAAGTTCCCCCTGTACGCTCTTCAGCTCTGTCTGGTCCCCCTCTTTGAAAGCCCTCTTATTGAGGAGGCCCTTGACATCGCTGGTAATCCAAGGCTTGTTGTTTTGAAAGCAACGTACAGTTCTAGTGGGAACTACAATGTCCATACAGAAATTCAGGTAGTCAGTGGTGCAGTTTGTGACCCCCTCCAAATCTTCACCATATGAATCCTGTAACACACTCCAGTCCGTCGACTCAAAGCAGTCCCTCAGAGTCTCCTCAGCTTCAGAAGACCATTTCCTGAAGGAACGCAGGAAGTGGAGTGGCAGTGTATTCATCCTTGACATTAGCATACAAGAGGTCAATTGTCCTGTTCTTTCATGTTGGGCATTTTACAAACTGATGAAAGGCAGAGAGTGTTGAGTCCAGTGTTACATGATTGAAGTCTCCAGTGATTGCAATAAAGGCATCAGGGTGCCGAGACTGAAGCCTCGCGATAGTTGAGTGGATGACGTCACACGCAGTATCAGCCACGGCTCGCGGTGGAATGTAAATACAGACTATGATGGGATGTGAAAACGGCATGAAGTACGGACGTAGACTCACCGCTAATAGTTCAATGTCTGGGCAGCAGACAGTCTCCTTCACCGTTACATGTCCTGGGTTACACTATTTGATGTTGATGAAAAGTGCAAGCCCCCCGCCTTTACGTTTGCCACCTTGTTTTGGGTCCCTGTCCACTCTCACGTGTGTAAAGCCGGCTAGCTCCACGTTAGTGTCCGGAATGTTGCTAGTTAGCCAGGTCTCCATGAAGAACATCAAGCTACATTCCTTGTACAACTTAACATTCTTCACCAGGGCAGCCAGCTCATCAGTCTTGCCAGTGAGTTTACGTTCCCCAACACAAACGAAGGAATGGACGGCTTGAACCTCCATCGCCTCTCCATGTGCCTAGCCTTGATCTTGGCTCCAGCTCTGCTTCCTCGGTAATGTAGCCGCTTTACTTCCTCCGGTATACGATGGACTGTACCGGCGTGTCCTGTTGTCCTCAGTGAAAGCAGTTGTTCCCTCGAGTAAATAAAGTTTTTACTGCCGCGATGATGTTGAAAGCAGGACTGGAGGAGGCTTGCCCTGACTGGCTGATGCCGAATTAGGTGGCCTATAGCGTAGTGGTTAGGGTACATGAATGGAACCCACAAGGTCGGTGGTTTGATCTCCAGTGTAGCCATAATAAGATCCGCACAGCCGCTGGGCCCTTGAGCAAGGCCCTTAACCCTGCATTGCTCCAGGAGGAGGATTGTCTCCTGCTTAGTCTAATCAACTGTACGTTGCTCTGGATAAGAGCGTCAGCCATTAATGTCATGTAATGTAATGTTACAGTGTGGAAGGAAGAGGGGGGGGTCATACTCCTTTATGATAAGACCCAGCTAGAGGGGGCAACGGTGTCTCTTTGGAGACAATGTCTGCGGGAGGTCATTCACGGTAAGCCTGGACTACAGGGTCAGAATTACTTTGATGTCTGTGCAGGGGAGACAGACTGCGTTCGAGGAAGTAATATAACTTTGTAGATCTTAAATAAGTTTGCCCTAAACTAGTGGTCCTTACTCCTGGTCCTGAGACAGTGCGCAGGCTTGCATTGTTTCTCAGCACTGAGGCTAATTGATCAATTAAAGCAGGTAAGGGGTCTGAATCGGTTGTTGATATTAACGCAAGAACAAAAACCAGCACACCCTGCGGCTTCCAGAACCAGGAGTGAGGACCACTGCCCTAAACAATTACAGTTTCTCACCCTAATGCCATAATCTAAACACGAGATAGATGACATTACAAAGAAACAGAAAATGCCTTTGTGAATAAAGTAAAATATGCAAAGAACTTACAGCAATTAATATACAAAAAGGAAACAATATACAGAAACAAGTTTCAAACCAAAAAAGAGAAAAGAACATGAACAGATAAATTGGTACATTAAATGTACATGCTGGCAATTGGTACATGCTGGCAGAGCATGCAATACCTCTATTGCAGGAGACTGTGATGGCCTATGGCAGATCTAATGCAATTTAAATTATGCTACTGTTCATCTTCGTTCCACAATAACCAAAGCAATGCTGGAAGTCAGAAACACTTCTATAATATTAACTTGCAACATCAGTAAAACCCTGACAATACACAATAATACAGGAAAATAACAGTAAGTGGGACAATGCATTTACCAGACTTCCTTCCGGCAGCGAGAGTGACCAATTCTTTAAGCTCTCAATTGGGCTTGCTTTTAAGTGACTGTATCACTTTGGAGCTTAACAATTCTCTCATGTGGGGAACATTAGACCATTATCGGTTCTCCAATTACAAGGCAGATTGTAAGACACTTTCTCCAGCAAAGCGATTCAGCGTGTCACTTAAGGTCAATGGGGTCATTTAAGGACAATGTTTAACGGACAGTGTGCAAACAGTGGTGCTTACAGGAATAGCTTTCTCATTTAAATTGTAATATGTCGCACATTATACATACAAAGATGAGACCACTCTCCTAGTTCCACATTGGCAATTGAAAAGCACAATATAGGGCGGCCTGTAGCATAGTGGTTAAGGCACATGACTGGGACCCGCAAGGTCAGTGATTCGATCCCTGGGGTAGGCACAGCCATTTGGCCCTTGACAAGGCCCTTAACCCTGCATTGTTACAGGGGAGGACGGTCTCCTGCTTAGTCTAATCAACTGTAAGTCGCTTTGGATAAAAGCGTCAGCCAAATGACATGTAATGTAACAAAAATTCATGATGAAATTCATGCTTATAATTGGATATTATGCAAAAAAGACTTTCATGTGTACAGCTTCTGGAACATTACTGTACAAGCAGCCTGAAGCACATGCTACTGGAAATATATTTTGTTGCTTTAAATCACAAACTCTTGAATGTTCTATACCTGCCACTGTAAAGCCAGCACACACAAAAACTGTTTAGGCCAATAAAAGATACACACTAAAACTGAAATGGTATCAAAAAAACTTGAAACAGAAAGTGAGCCATCTCTTTAAAGTGCCTCCTGGATAAGCATCTAAAACCTGGCTTCTCCGCCTATAAGCATTACAGGCCACACATTAACATTTATCATTGGGACACTCCATAATTACCAAGAATCCTTTCAGTAAATATGAAGTAAATTAATGACAATACCTATGCAAGTGACACACAGAAAATGACAGAGCCTCCGTGTGACCCTACCTGCGATCCTGAGCATGGGGGTCAGGTTCCGGTTTGGCGATAGCTGCCGCGGCCGCCGTGGACTGCCATCTGAGCGAAGCATTGGCACAAAGAATGGTGGCAGAGTTGGTCCTGGCAACTACGAAAAAGGAAGGAGAGGCCCATTGCTTCCTTAACCGGGTTTGTAGTTATGGGATCTGTTCTGTGGTAGAAGTCAACTCATCTTTGACCTCAGGGTGGCTATTTTCCCACTTGGCTATTTTCCCACTTGGACGTTAGACCTTTTGTGCACTAGCAATGCACGGACACGGAGAGGCGCAGCGGCCCCCATAGTTATGCAAGCCGCGCACTACACGTTGTGTAACTTTGCCAAATGCACTGCTAACTTTAAGATAAAACCCACATATACGGTTTCCTTACAGCAATCAAACTCTTATTTTTAACAAGCAAACGTTCGAATATCTTCTCTTAAGTAAATACCACGTACGTTAGCTCGCTAGCTAACAGTTAACTGATGTTGGCTAGCCATCGTGAGAACTGGCTAGCGTTACACTAAATAGTACGAACCGACATACTAACATGACATTATTAGAAATGTCGGAAAGCAGAATTAACAGAATCTACATAGATAGCGTTTATTCATCTCCTGGTAGGGGTTTACATTAGGTAGTTAGCCTGCTAGCTGAAATAATAACATTGGCATGATAGCTAGGTAAATACATTTCAATTACTGTAACTGAAACAGAAATAGACCTACTACCCAAGTTCACTAGCTGACTAGTTGGTTGACTATTCGATAAAGACTTGCTGGTCGGATACTGTGAACAGGGAAATGAGACTAACCTGTCAATATTTAGGTTGTAAAATACTCACAGCTAGACTAAGGGATAAAATACTATCGCAAGGAACGTACAAATACTGTAGTAATATCACAGCTATTTAGATATAATATAATAAATAAATAAACATCTGTCAGTTAAAAAAACTTTCAATCTTGCTTGCAAAACATGACCATGAAAACTTACACTGGAATATCCGTCTTGCGCTCCCCAAGCCTGCCATGATGTATTGTGCTTAGGCAAAACGCTCCTCCTCGACTGAAAACTGTCTGAAATGAGTTCCACGTTGCTCGCTGGTATTTGCCCGTGACTATCGTTTTCTAAGATCTTTCTTTAGCCAGGAGAATTCTCCTTCCCTCAATTTCTGAGATATGAACCGAGCGCTCACACAGCCAAATGTGTTGCCGGTGGATAGGATCCCTCCCCACTGTACGGGACTCCTCCTACTCCAAAGGTGACATTGTGAGTCAGTAAAGTTACCAGATTGGATATAACCCCCCGTCCCCCCCTTGTATTGCTGCATTGTAATTCACGAGGAAACGATACAATTATGTATACATTTTACAGACAGGATTCCATTTCAATTAACCTTCTTAATATTACAGTTTCCAATCGTCTTATTAACTCACGATTTCAATTTAGCAACAGTACAATTCAATGCTACAATGCTGCTATTTTCTGCTATACCCGTCTCTTGTCTAGTTTTAACTGAATAACTAAAATATTTTGGTTTCTCAATGTAAATTACATTTTAAAAAAGCAATGTGATGAGAACTTACGAAGGTAATTGGGGCACAGAGCTAGACATGCTCGATCGTACTAATACGGGGATTTATTATCACACTTGGCAATCATATACCGAGTTCAGAGAACCTGACGTAACAAAAGAAAAGTAATTTACCTTAAATGACTTTTATTCTCCATGCAAGAACCATATAAAGTATATTGATTAAAGAATAATTTCATTAATTAGAAATCATTGAGCAATATATTGTTTTCCCAGTGGAAATGCTGTTTTCATTTAGCATATAATGTGTAAAATGCATTTTGGAAATTAACATCAAACTGCATGCCACCAAATATGCCATCTAATTGAGAATGGCATATCATTTACAGAGATAGAAATGAAGAGCAAACTTTCTGCTACTATCTGAAAAGTCTGCAGATAAGTTATGTTCTTATAAAAAAAAGCAATAATGGCAAAAACACAAATAATATTGGCAATATTGAAATTAGAAATAAATAATTATTTTGGGCATTATCATCCCCATTATACATTTCAGTATGTTTCACAGATTATTTGCAATAGTTTTATTTTCAAAGATGCCATTCTGAACCTTTATAACATTATTGTCAAAGTTTATTATTTCAAAATATGTGTATTTACTGGACTAAACTAGAAAACCTGTAAATTGCATCATGAATAGAGTGCTCCCTGTATATTGAATACGGTGACTCCCGGACTCACTCAATGTTTCAGCAGTGCTGCCGTTAGGATCATTTCAGGGGTCAAAAAACCTTGCCGACACACCTGGCACTACTTCAGCTGTGAAGCATCTCCATGTTAATCAATAATTTCTAATGAATTTCAAATTTTCTAACACATTAAGTGCCCAAATTATAAGGTAAGAACACAAATATTAGCTGGTTTATTTCTGGACAGAAGGCATACCACCTATCTTTCCGATGTAATGGCCTTGTAAACCAATACTACACTCTGGTACAGGCCTTGTGACTTGCTGAACATAAGACATATTGAACATTGAACTGCTTCAGGTGACTGGCAATACAAGGTCTCGAGAATACCCAAACACTTACATGTCATTTGGCTGACGCATTTATCCAAAGTGACTTACAGTTGATTTTAGACTAAGCAGGAGACAATCCTGCCCTGGAGCAATGCAGGGTTAAGATGGCTGTGTGGATCTTATTGTGGATACAACAGTGATCAAACCACCGACCTCGCAGATCCAGTTATGTACCTTAACCACTGCACTACTGGCTGCCCTTGGGCAGTATATTTACATAAAGAGCCATTGCTAAGAAAAGACCCACCGCGGGGCTGGAAGATGGCTCAGTGTTTTGCGCACTGCTCTTGTGAGAGCAGTAATGGCCCTGACCTTGCAGTATCCATGGCTGAATAGCTAGTCTCTGAAGATATGTGACAGTAGAGCACACCCTCAGGATCTCCCTCTGGATCAACTCCTGGTTCAGAAGGTTGTCAGCGCCCCCTGCTGGTATGCTGGTGTTAGGTGCACCAGTTTCCCAGAAATATCAGCGCATTTCATGGACCCCAGGAGCCAATATGGAAAGTTGTTGTCAGTCTGATGACATAATCCAATCAAATGGGCCACAACTCTCGCAGAAATATTATATTATTTTGCCAAATGTCCTATGTGTTTCTCACTGAGGAGTTTACAGTTTGCTGACGGCGCAAAATATTACTCCTTTGGTGTATTTGGTAACCCTGGAAAGTCTTATTCCTTACAGATGCTTTAAAGTGCAGTAAAAACACCTGTGAGCAGGATTACAGGCTCTGGAGTTGGCACATCTGTCACAGACACATTTTACCTATTTTCCTTCACCTCGATCTCCATTACAATAAGGGCTCTTTGGCAGAAGATGAAGTTGGACCATATAGAAGCATGGTAATGTAAATGCTAAAGAAATGTTTTCAGTTAGCACACATCATTTGTTCAGAAAGAAAATTACAATAAGTGCATAAAAAGGTACAGAAGCTTGTCGCTGGGGTGGTCCCCATAGGTGCATAAAATTGCCATTGGTTTAATAATTCATTATTAAACCAAAAAGTTGTTGTACTTTTTAGGGTACCATTTGGGAAATGTGTTCTGTATAGAACAAAAACGTGCCTCCACTGTCCCTGTATTTCTGCGTGTAAAATGAGAGCACTGTAGAACCGTGATTCTCTCAGTGGACAGGACCAGGGCAGTGTAGCACTGGCACAGAGAGGGTAAACCAGAGCCATATTAAATGGCACTGTTCATATTCCATACACCTTTGTTGATGTTCTGACAGTAATCTGAACTGAGATGGTATCTTATCTGTTCGCAGCAGGGCAGCACATGCCACAGAGGCACAGGAAGTGTTATTCAGTGCTTCCTCTTCTGCCTGGGGAGCGAGGTACATCAGATGATTATGCTAAACAGCACCATTGGATCCAGCTCTTGTTGCAACAGTTTCTGACTTGTTCTTTTCTGTAGTACTGCTGCTCTTATAAACCAATTTGAATGTGTTTGTTCTCCATTTTGTTTTTCAGCTACCTGGAAAAGACAGTATGCTAAATTGCACATGCCGATTCTTTGCTCAATGGTGCTCATTGGAGATCTCCTGGTACCACTGTGGACATTATTTGCAGCTCAAGCACAAGCATATTGAGACATGATGTCAGCAACTTATTTATTTTTGCTTTGCAGTTAAACTTGCACAGACATTGAGTCAGGCAAGAACATTTCACATGCAGCTTCTGCAGACAGATAGGCCTAGGTTCCCTGTTGACCAGAGGGGAATTGATGGTGTGCAGGTATGGATACAGATGTACTATCAACTAAACCGCTCCTGCTCAGGGGTCCTGATTCAATGTTCAAAGCTACTTACTGTTGATTATACTGTGGCAGTGGGGTGCTGAGTTAGGAAGTTACACTAACTAGCCACTAGGTGGCTCATGTTTGAAACTGGTTCCTCCCTATATGTGATGGGGGAAGGGAAAAACTAATGAAGGCCACTGATTTTCAGCACCTGTCCCATGCTTCTCACAACGTGTGTGTGCAGCCAACAGTTCAACATTCCGTAATGAAATCAATGTTTAATAAATTATATTTTTATACTTTATATTTTTAAACTTTTCCTTGCTCTGCATGGTTAATTCTTAGTATACTTGTGACCAGATTACTATACTAAGCAGGGTACAATCCTCCCTAGAGGAATGTAGGCCTTATCTGAGAGCTGCATGGATCTTATCCTGGCAACACCACCCACCTTCTGGGTCGCAGTTGTGTGTCTCAGCCACAAGGCTACGGACTGCCCCAGAACCTCTCCTTCTTGCCACTACCCTCACACAATGCCCCTTTCTTTTATCACAGCCCAGCTGCCAAAGATCCAACAGAGAAATGAAAACAGAGACACAACATTCTCGACAAATAACTTGTGGGCACAGTTGTAAGATGTCAATGTTGAACAGGTAGCAGATACAATAAATTTGAAGGCTGCAGAACCAATATCTTGGTTATTTCCCTCTTTTTCAGAGATGTACAGTTTCTCTAAAATATCAGAAAAGCAGCATAAAACTATCCACCAAAATACAGCTCTGATAATGACCTTATTCAGAAAATAAACATAAGTATACACAGTACAGTACAGTACAGTACAGTACATACAGTACAGTATACTGCATAGCATCACTGTGGGTGTATGTGAAATAAGCTATCTATGCAGTACTATATTTTATTCAGTGTTATGGTACTTAGGATAAACTCTTTATAATGTTTATGCTATATTAATATATGTTAAATGCTTTACTGTTTCTGTTTAATGCCTTAAACCTTTTGCATCAGTTATGAGTTAAAGCGGTCAGAGCTGTGGGACCCTAGAGCAAGCCTATGCATCTTCATAATTTAGATTTTATTGACAAAGCTAACCCCAATCCATCATCACACACCTGAGTGAAACATATTGCAGTCTCAAGAGTCTTGTTTTGTTGTGCAATAAAAACACGCCTAATCAGCAGAGGAGATACATTGCGTATGATAAGTTACTTTGTTTTGTTATTTAACTTGGGACTGATGGGTAGTCACAAGGGCTCTTTTGACTCACAGCTTATGGTGAGAAAATAGACTATAGTCCATCCTCAATGATTTTTCAGATAGATAATGTGATTTCTGTTCAATCAAATGCAGAAACGCCAAGGAGAAATGTGAGCTTGTAGCAGTGGAGAGACATCAAACTTTCCAGTGATAAGCCCTAAACAAGCCCTTTGAGCCCTGTCACTATATCTATGTATGCCACATCCACTTGGTAACTTACGTATGTGGGGTTTACCCTGGGAATAACTGTGTTTGTGTAAGCACTGGCAGCCACACTAGGATGGAGCTGGGACCCAACTTTGGAGCTAATGAGGACAGTGACAAGGAAGAAAGATGGAGTTACTACAACAACAGTTCTACAAGAGAGACATAGGCCTACAGCTGGATTCTCATGTAACATGAGGATAGTTTGCATGCAGGGCCTTCAGTAGATTTTAAAGTTCAAATTCCCATCCATCACAGTAGCAGGCTAAGAGGGGAAACCTTGCTGAGACATTTCATCACTTGGCACCATACTGTATCAAGATACGAAAAGTCTAACTATCACAGCTAGTATTTGCCGATATTAATATCTAAGTCGGCTACTATATCTGTAAGATGATTCTATAATATAGTTATTAGATAAAACTTAGGGATATTACATTTTAGAGCATGTTCCATTTTGTCTACTTAAAAATAAGTTGTAGCTGGCTACAGTGTATTACATAAAGAGCTAAATTCGAAAGATTCAAAGTTGGTATTTAAGCCAACCTATTTTCACGAAATTAAAGTTTGCTTTTACGCGTATCAGAACAATGTTTTTCGCTTTCTCGACTGTAACAAAACAGCGACTGAGTATTCTCATGAGGAATGACTGTGCAAAAACCGGCCGATAAAGCTCACGAGTAAATGCTTCTCAGTACAGCAATTTTCTGTCATATTTGCGACGTTTGACAACGCTTTATGATATCATTTTCTGACGACCACGCCTCGTTAGGAATCTTCGTCCTTTCATTGGTGGATAGCTAACCTGCCGTCAAGTAAGACGCGTGTTTGATTCTAAAACTGACTTGTAATAGCTACTGTAGTTTCATTTTCAAGTATTTTGTTTGTTGTGCCAATCTTCCTGGGTAGTATTCGTTTGAGGTATAAAAAAAACTTGGAGCAATACTTTGTAAAATGGTAGGCGTGAAGGTAATCGGGAATGATTCAGAATTCCAACCTGAACTTACAAGCGCCGGCTCAAGACTCGTCGTAGTGAAGTTCACAATGGCCGGGTAAGACTGAAATCTAGTCCCAGGCTCCGTTTCGTAATTATGTCTCTAACGTACAAACAGCTTGCTACCTAGCTAGCTAACATAAACTCACCACCTAAAATTTGTTTGGGTAGCTGCTTTATAAAGATGAACTTACAGACCATTTGTGATTTGATCGCTTGTGACTGGATTGTGGCTTCCAAGCTAATGTGGTATGGCTAGCTATATCGCCTTAACGTGTTTAACTATCTGTCAGTGCTACCTACCTTTCAGTGTGTCCCAAATTACATCGCAATAGAAACCAAACGAAATGTATTCAAGTTTGTTATTTGTTTAAAGTAGCTGTTGAAGTGACACTATCGTTGTTTTTTAAAGTATGTTGAAATATTTTTCGCATGTTTTCAGGTGTCGACCGTGTGTTCGAATAGCTCCTGCTTTCAACATGCTGAGTAACAAGTACCCACAGGTTGTGTTTCTTGAAGTAGATGTCCACGTCTGTCAGGTAAGATACTGTATGGTTCAAGCACCGCTGAAAGAACAGAATATACATCTAAATCACTGGAAATTCATTTCAGTTTCATAGTCGGCCATGAACGGCCAAGTTGTCAAAAAGTATTTGTAATATCAAATGCATAGAGCATTCCTGTGTTTGTTTTGGATCTAGTAATTACCTTTGGACTATTTGGGGTAATATTGTTCAAATTAGGAACAAACCTCTTCCATAGTTCTACTTCAATATCTGTTTTACTTGCTGTTACACGCAAACGCCAGGGATGTACACACAAACACAAACACCAGGGGTGTACACTGTACTTGTGCATGTACCCTGGAGTTACTAGCCTTCGGCCACTGGTTCTCATGCATGATGTATATAGTGTGAAGTGGTTCCATCTTACTGTACGCATATGTCACTTCCTGTACAGGCCACTGCTGCTGCCAACAATATTTCAGCCACACCCACGTTTCTGTTCTTCCGGAACAAAGTACGGGTTGATCAGTATCAGGGTGCAGACGCATCGGGACTCGAGGAAAAGATCAAACAGCATGTGGAGAACGATCCTGGGAGCAGCGAGGACTCTGACATTCCCAAAGGATATGTGAGTACAATCCCACATCCCCATAGGATATGCGAGTGCAATCCCACATCCCCTGAGGATATGTGAGTATAATCCCACATCCCCACAATCCCGCATCCCCTAAGGACAAGCGAGTACAATCCCACATCCCCTAAGGATATGTGAGTACAATCCCACATCCCCTGAGGATATGTAAGTACAATCCCACATCCCCTAAGGATATGTGAGTACAATCCCACATCCCCTAAGGATCTGTGAGTACAATCCCACATCCCCTTACGATATGTGAGTACAATCCCACATCCCCTAAGGATATGTGAGTACAATCCCACATCCCCAAAAGATATGTGAGTACAATCCCACATCCCCTAAGGATATGTCAGTACATTACATTACATTACATTATTGGCATTTGGCAGACGCTCTTATCCAGAGCGACGTACAACAAAGTGCATACCCATAACCAGGGATAAGTTCGCTGAAAGACCCTAGAGGTAAGTACAATTTCAACTGCTACCTGTACAACAAAGATAAGGACAAGGGCCATTTTTTTTTATTATTATTATTATTATTTTTTTTTTGAACAAACAAACAAACAAACAAACAAACAAACAAACAGAGCAAAAGTCACCAAAGTTAACTATCCAAACACTGCTTACCTAGCCAACTAAAAATACCGATACACAAAGCAAGTCACAGGGACAACAATTAAGGTTCACAGGGAGGTAGGGAAGGATGGGGAGAGGTGCTGCTTGAAGAGGTGCGTCTTCAGCTTGCGCTTGAAGGTGGGGAGAGATTCTATAGTTCTGACGTCAACGGGGAGTTCGTTCCACCACCGTGGAGCCAGGACAGACAGTAGTCGTGAGCGTGAGGTGGAGGTTCTGAGAGGGGGAGGTGCCAAGCGGCCTGTGGAGGCTGAACGAAGAGGTACAATCCCACATCCCCAAAAGATATGCGAGTACAATCCCACATCCCCTAAGGATATGTGAGTACAATCCCACATCCCCTAAGGATATGTGAGTACAATCCCACATCCCCTAAGGATCTGCGAGTACAATCCCACATCCCCAAAAGATATGTGAGTACAATCCCACATCCCCTAAGGATATGTCAGTACAATCCGACATCCCCTTACGATATGTGAGTACAATCCCACATCCCCTAAGGATATGTGAGTACAATCCCACATCCCCTAAGGATATGTCAGTACAATCCCACATCCCCTAAGGATATGTGAGTACAATCCCACATCCCCTAAGGATATGTGAGTACAATCCCACATCCCCTAAGGATATGTCAGTACAATCCCACATCCCCTAAGGATATGTGAGTACAATCCGACATCCCCTTACGATATGTGAGTACAATCCCACATCCCCTAAGGATATGTGAGTACAATCCCACATCCCCTAAGGATATGTCAGTACAATCCCACATCCCCTAAGGATATGTGAGTACAATTCTACATCCCCTAAGGATATGTCAGTACAATCCGACATTCCCAAAAGTTATGTGAGTACAGCAGCGGGGGTAATTTTTCCCTCCATAAAACAGTGCGTATTTTTGTCAAATAATACCTGCGATTACTTTTTGCTCTCGTATAAGCAGATTTCGTTTTCCGTATTATTTCTAACAGTACGGAATTAGAGCAGCCCGTGGAACAGGTGCCGTGCGTTGACACACATTACACGAAATGACATTCCACGAAATGAGATTACACAACGTTCCATTACACGGCGTTCCATTACACGACGTTCCATTACACAACGTTACATTACACGACGTTCCATTACACGACGTTACATTACACAACGTTACATTACACGACGTTCCATTACACGACGTAACATTACACGACACAACATTACACGACACAACATTACATTACACGACACGACACAATGACGAGAACAGGCCGTTCAGCCCAGCAATGCTCGCCTTTTCCTACCACTGAAGTGTTCCCACTCCTTAGTTGCCCACTGCTTAGTTGCCTACAAACCAAATGGTATCTCGCACTGTATCAAGCCTGGTCTTGAAAACCCCCAGTGTGTCTCTTCATGGACGCGTGGGGACGGAGCGGTAATGGCGGTGCGTTGCGTGTCGTTTCAGATGGACCTCATGCCGTTCGTGAACAAAGCCGGGTGCGAGTGCCTGAACGAGAGCGACGACTACGGGTTCGACAACTGCCTCATCAAGGACGCCACCTTCCTGGAGTCCGACTGCGACGAGCAGGTGAGTCTGGTCCACACCACAAAAGGGCTGCTGTAACGATCACACAATTCAGCCAAAGGGCTGCTGTAACAATCACACAAATCAGCCAAAGGGCTGCTGTAACGATCACACAAATCAGCCAAAGGGCTGCTGTAACAATCACACAAATCAGCCAAAGGGCTCCTGTAACGATCACACAATTCAGCCAAAGGGCTGCTGTAACGATCACACAAATCAGCCAAAGGGCTCCTGTAACAATCACACAAATCAGCCAAAGGGCTCCTGTAACGATCACACAAATCAGCCAAAGGGCTCCTGTAACGATCACACAAATCAGCCAAAGGGCTGCTGTAACGATCACACAAATCAGCCAAAGGACAGCTGTAACAATCACACAAATCAGCCAAAGGGCAGCTGTAACAATCACAGACATCAGCCAAAGGGCTGCTGTAACAATCACACAAATCAGCCAAAGGGCTCCTGTAACGATCACACAAATCAGCCAAAGGGCTCCTGTAACGATCACACAAATCAGCCAAAGGGCTGCTGTAACAATCACACAAATCAGCCAAAGGGCTGCTGTAACGATCACACAAATCAGCCAAAGGGCTGCTGTAACGATCACAGACATCAGCCAAAGGGCTGCCGGTTTTTTTTGGAAAGTCCCTTACCAATGGTCAGCTCTGTGCAAATATTTGGCTACATCATCCAATAATTATGCAGAAAACATTGTCATGTCACGTGGGAAATCTTTTTACAAACGGCTTAGAAAAATGGCACTTCCACTCTAAAATATCCATACGTCGACCACATTTTAAAAACATTTTTAAAACAGTATGGAACACAAATTGAAAGCTCAAAAAAGATATGAAAAACACAAAAACTATATGTGTAGGCCTTTAATTATTTAAATTCATTTTCGCCAAATGTATAATGTGTAATGAAATACATTGTTTTCCAGTCCAGGAAATGAGAAAATTGCCTAAATGTTCTGGAAAACTATTTGTTGTCCTGGAAATTCTTTTTTGTTCAACATTATAGGCTATAACCACAGTTGCCCCCGTCTGCGATCGCAGTATACTCGGCTATATCTCACAGGTGTTGGTGACATGAAATGTACTGGGCAATAATGTCATGACAACAGTGGACACCCTATTGAAGGAGAGCTGAGTACAGCCCTACAGTGGCTGGGTCTGACTCCTGTTGAACTACAGTGTATTACACTGCTCATGGTTATTACTGTAATTTCAGGTAGAAAAATATCGTCTACAAAGGGAGAGTGCAATGTCATTGTCATCTTAATACTTTTATATTTGTCCCGGCTATGGTAACCAGGATTACCATTCTTTAATCTATCACAGAAAGGGTGAGTTGCTCGATGGTTTATGGATGTTGTTAATTGCAGTTAGTTTGGAACTGGTTACTTCAGACCCAAAAAACATTCCCAAACTAAAATATGCTTTGGTTATTATTGCTCTTAACAACGTCTATGAAGAGCATCCAATATTATGGCTTTCTACCAATCCTGTTTCTAAGTGCTCTGTTGGTGCTGGCAGACCAAGCTTATTGTAACCTGGAAGAGCAATCTAATCAGAGTTAGATCCAATTTAGTACCTAAAATGTTTGGCAATGGTCTGTGACTTCTGGGTGACTGGCAACATGAGTTTCTCCTGATAACTTCTCTATATCTCAGTTGCTCAGCCTGTTGCACAGTTTAAGGTTAGTCTTAAGAAATACCTCATTGCATAGTGCTATCAGCGTGTTATTTAGCAGGCAGCAGAGTATACTGTCCCTACTTTATAGAATGCACTCCTGCTATAGCTATATACAGATGGACGACTGCCCTGTAGCAGCTTGTACAGTAATAATAGATGCGGAGTGAAGAGTGATTCTTTATTAAAGGTAATGTTATAGTCGGGGAGTAATTTAGTATGTGATGTTTCCGCTGTGCTGCATTGCATTGATTTTGAAACAGAACGCAGTCGGTTTGAACTGAACGCTGCTTGTATTGAGCTGTGTTCGGTCTCGGATGCGCACTACTGAACAGCGCCGGTCACAACAAAGACGCGGTTTCCCTTCAATTCTACCGAAGTGAGTCTAAAGTTGCTTCCTCTTTTGACGGATGGGGAAAAATACACGGCGTATCGAGTTCCGCGAGTCATCTCCGGGTGTTTTTCCGTTCAGCTCCACTTGGGGGCGCTCTACGTCTACTAATGAACGGGGTCCTGTTTTGTTTTGCAGCTTCTCATTACAATGGCCTTCAACCAGCCGGTGAAGCTGTTCTCAATGAAGCTCCATTCCTCAGATGTTGGTGAGGCTTCCTCTTTTGAAGGACACAGTAATGCACAATCTACGGGCCTACGTGATGAGAATACATCTGTCTTCTCTTTAGTATGTCCGCAGTCTTACTTCAGGAATGGGCTAAAACTGGGGTCGGCAGCCCTGGTCCTGGAGATCCGCAGGGTGTGCTGGCTTTCGCTGTTACTCAGCACTTAACTGTGTAATCCACTGCTTTCAGTGATCAGTTAACTCACCTCACCTGGTTTTTTGGGTTTGGGTTTGCTGATATAATGTGAAAACGGAAACCTCTCTCGGACCATAGTTGTAACCCCTTGGCTAAAGGAAACGCCTGCTTCTTACTTTTTTTAGTTTTTTTTTGTGCACCGCTAATTCAATTGCATAATGAAAATGTATTTAAAAAGTATGAATAAATAAAACCGCTGTGACTGACACCGCAGGGAGGAAAGAAACCCGTTTTGTTTGCCTCCTCCCCGACAGCTGTAGCACCCAAGTGCGTGAAGATCTTCATCAACCTGCCTCGCTCCATGGACTTTGATGACGCGGAGAGGAGTGAGGCCACGCAGACCCTGGAGCTGTCCGACGACGACGTGAAGGAGGAGAGCCTGATCGCGCTGCGCTACGTCAAGTTCCAGAACGTGCAGAGTGTCACCGTGAGTCACGTCCCCCGCGACCACGGCTCCCCCCCCGTACCCGGAGCTTAGCTACTCCACTCCATCCATCCATCCATCCCTCCATCCATCCATCCATTATCGTAACCCGCTTATCCTGAGGGGGGCTGGAGCCTATCCCAGCATACATTGGGCGAAAGGCAGGAATACACCCTGGACAGGTCGCCAGTCCATCGCAGGGCACACACACCATTCACTCGCACACTCATACCCACGGGCAATTTAGACTCTCCAATCAGCCTACCCTGCATGTCTTTGGACTGTGGGAGGAAACCCACACGAACACGGGGAGAACATGCAAACGGCCGACCGGGATTCGAACCCAGGACCTCCTTGCTGCGGCACTTCCCACTGCACCATCCGTATATATACCCCCCTCTGGGCCACGGAACACGGTCAGAACGTCTGAAATCAGAATCAAACCCTGAGCACATCGGCTGTGGCAGGCGTCTCGTTTGACTGCTCCTTGGACACGCCTCATACTGTAAAACCTTATGTCTAGATTCTCTTAAGTGATTCTTAATTAGACATTGATAGCTGGATTAGCATTTGTGTTAAAGTCAAAACATAAGCAAAAGATTTTGCATGACATTTGTATGTAGATTGGCGGCACGGATGGTGCAGTGGGTAGCACTGCCGCCTCACAGCAAGGAGGTCCTGGGTTCGAATCCCCGTCGGCCGGGGCCTCTCTGTGCGGAGTTTGCATGTTCTCCCCGTGTCTGCGTGGGTTTCCTCCGGGTACTCTGGTTTCCTCCCACAGTCCAAAGACATGCAGGTTAGGCTGATTGGAGAGTCTAAATTGCCCGTAGGTATGAGTGTGTGAGTGAATGGTGTGTGTGCCCTGTGATGGACTGGCGACCTGTCCAGGGTGTATTCCTGCCTTTCGCCCAATGTATGCTGGGATAGGCTCCAGCCCCCCTGCGACCCTGTTCAGGATAAGCGGGTTCAGATAATGGATGGATGGATGGATTTGTATGTAGATGTTAATTAAATAAATATTAGTTCTAAAATTGAATAGTGATAGTATGTGCAAGTTCGCCATCTAGTGGTGATGAGCGACGTAAGATGTCACACTAACTTGATAGTGGTGGTTTCTGAACTAGGCCTTTTCTAAATCTAAGATGGACTGCACAAGGTGTCAAGAAACCCTTGGGTTGAAATATACTGTAATGCTACATGTAACTTAATTGTCTTAAGACTGATGGCACACAACTAGGAAGGATATTCACATTTTAACAATTTCAATTGAGGAACATTCTGTCGCTCTTGGAGTTATCGCAATATGGCTTGGATATGCTAGTGTTGCATTATCGTTTCTAGTTGACTAATTTGAAATGTGATGTTATTAGTGCATTTTTAAGCTTCTGAACCCATTAAGTTATTGCTGTTTTGCATATTTCTTCTTAAAGCTATTTATAAAGTCCAACCAAGGAGACGAGGAAACGACAAAAGTGAATTATTTGACTTTCATCGGCACCCCTGTACAAGTGACAAACATGGGCGATTTCAAACGGGTAAGAGAGCGCTCTCAACTCATCTGTCTTTCTTTGTAACGCATTTTCTAATTCAGGGGAAACGCTGTGTGCAATATCAGCCACTTCAGTTGAAGGGAAGTGTTGGTTTTCTGGTATTTGTTAACAGTATTTGGACCTCGTCCATTCACAGATTATGTATCATGACTCATTCTGAATGACATCGCTGCTGACTGAGCGAAATACAGTCATGAAAACATTTGTCTGTTACAACCTGTTCTTGATATCCCACATTCAAACACACCAATGTTCTTATTCCCTCCTAAAACTAATTAAGACCGACTAATTATACTGACGGGTTTGCTTCCGGACCTTTCCGGCCTATAAACGGGCATTCCGTAAATATTTCCTGCTGAAAATGGCGTTATGAACATTGCGGGATGTCTGGTAAGTGGGGAAACCCTGCGTGTGTTTTCTGCACCCCAGGTTATGGGTAAGAAGGGGGAGAGCCACTGAGGAGGGAGAGCCCACGGCAGATCCTGCTGCAGTTGCTCCAGGGACTCCCCCGTTCAGCTCCAGCGTCCCCCCCGACCCGGGCGCTCCCTGACCCTCTCTGCGCCCCGGAGACCCCCGCGGCGTGCGTGGCCCCGGCCCCTCTCCCACTCATTTTTACTGTCATCCACCAGAAGCTGTAAATAAAAACGGATCCTTTTTCGAAGGCGAGCGCTGGTCTCCGTGGTTCTGTTCGCGCGCGTTGCGTGTGCGGCGGTCTCCCTGGCTGCTGTGGGTGCTCTGGAGTCTCTGCAGAGCCTCTCTGCGGGCGATGGCAGAGTAAGGCTGGGCTCTGCTGGAGGGGATGAGCTCGAGTCCGTTAAAGAATGTTCTTCAGCGCACAGCTGCTTCAAATATTGTTCAGACCCCTTCACTTTTTGCCCACTTTGTGATGTAGATGTCGTTTTAAATGGACACAATTGCCATTTTTACCGATCAATCTACACTCAATAACCCATAATCACAACGTTTTTAGAAATGTTTGCATATTTATTACAAATCAAAAACTGAAATCTCTCATGCTGGGGCACTCCAAATTGTGGTCAGGTGCATCCTGTGGCAATTTTATCCATTTAAAATTAAATCAACAACACAAAGTGTCGGGGTCTGAATACTTTCTGAAGCCACTGTATATTTTTATATTATTCCCCACATTTGAATGCACAATTGTATTGTTGGGAGTGTACTGTAACTACTAGTACTCATCTGTGTTTTTTGTACTCAATTTTATTAACAAGCATTCAAAGGCCTAGAATCAAGACTAGAAAGCTTTCTTATACCTGCATTAGGGAAGCTATTGAATAGACCTGATTAAGCGGAAACAGCTGAAGCCAACTGTCCAATTACTTTTGTTCCCTTAAAATGGGAGGACTATATGCAGATCACTCCGTGTGCATGTAAATACCCTTAAAGGTGCAGTTATAGTCTGCACTTTAACCTCATATCCATTATTTCATTTCAAATCCATTGGGGTACAGTGGCAAAAGACCAGAAATGGTACTTGCTGCACTGTATAGGCTAATATACACTCACCAGCACTTTATTAGGTAGACCTCTACTCCAGCTTGTTAATGCAAATATTTAATCAGCCTATCATGTGGCGCAACTAAATGCATAAAAGCATGCAGACATGGTCAAGAGGTTCAGCTGTTTTTCCCACCAAATATCAGAATGGGTAAGAAATGTGATCTTAGTGACTTTGACCGTGGAATGATTGTTGGAATGGTTTGAATATCTCAGAAACGGCTGATCTGGGATTTTCATGCAGAACAGTCTCTAGAGTTTGAAGAGAATGGTGTTGAAAACAAAAAGTCTGAACAGCCAGTGAGTAGCAGTTCTGCGGGCAAGGTGACAGTTACGCAAATAACCACACATTACAACAGCGGTGTGCAGCAGATCATCACACAGCACATCACACCTCTTAAGTGGATAGGCTACAGCCGCAGCAGAAGAGCAATAAGCCTAAAAAAATGTCAAATGCCTAATAAAGTGCTCATGGAGCGCATACAGCCTTTTAGAAACCAAAAGGCTCTACGCTGGAAAATTAGAGTAAGAAGTAAGTTCATAGTTAACACAGTGAAGGCAGATGCAGTTGCAAAATGTCACTGGTTAAAACCATAATGCCAGTGCACAATGAGGAAGCTAGGAAGTTAGCTTCGTCAATGTTTATTTTACTGTGCAAGGAAAACAAAGGGCTGAAGCTGGGGTATCATGATATGATGCCTGTCATTTTCTGAAGAAATAAATATGAAGTTATAATCAGTAATGTGCTGTATGCTGTAAATAATTCTATGCATTTTCTGCAGGCAAATCCTATTAGGCTTTATTAGCAAGGCTTTTAGCCTGTGCAACCACCGGTTAAGCGATCCATAAAATGTGCATATGAAGTATAGTGCTGTGAATAAGTATTTGCCCTCTTCATGGTTTCCTCTACTGTATATTTGTGAAACTGAATGCTTTCAGATCTTTAGCCAAAATGTAACATTAGACAAAGGGAACCTAAGTACAAAACACAAAACATATTTTAAATTATCATTTGTTTAATTAAAAAAAGTGAACTCCATTTCTGCACATTTCAATATTATTATGCATGACGATCAACTTGAGTGACTACAGAGACACATAGCGGACTTCATGTGAAGTGCAAGCTACGACATCAGAAAAAAAGTAGTACCTCGAAGAACTGCCTTTGTTGTCCCCAAGGAACTTTTAGCAGCTGTATAGTTAATACTTGCCGCCGATTCCGCCGCTGCGGTCCACTCCATACTAATAATCAATAATGAATATTGACAAATACTACAATATGTACCCTTTTTTCTAGTTTTATCTTCAAATCTGTCTCATCCTGGATTTATTGCATGTGTTGCATTTCAGAACCAAAAGTGATCAGAATGTGAAGTCCACATTCGTCAAGAAGCACCATGTTACGCATCGCTAATCCATTACTTACTATACCACTGTAATTAATAGGTGTCATGGTTAGAGGTTCACCATCTCCCAGAAGACTGTGGGATGTCATGACAAACGAAATATATTGTACCCTCTACGTCTCTATTTCACACTCCAAATAAAAGGGCTAAATTATACTGAGAGCCCCGTACCAGACTGGTTTCCAGTCCGGTGGTTGCACACTTCAAACCCTTTGCTTAAAGTTATCCCAAACGGTGGGATGTGTGGAGCTTCACAGTCATGTGATGTCGGTGATGGGTGTAATTTGATAAAATGGCCACAGGATGTCACTAATTGCACTTTATATTGCTTGATTTACGTAATCTTTCTCACTGAGAATTTGGGACTTGGGTTAACAAACAATGCTCAAAAAATGTTTTTTCTTTTTCTTTTTAACGCGTTCCTAAATACATGATCGCGATCAGTTGAATTCGTTGTTCTCTTTATGTGCTGAGTATTGTATTATTGTATTCTAGTGGAAAATAGCAAATATAGGCTGTTATTTAAAATGCTTCGGGAAAACATGAATAGAAACATTTTGCTATTTACGGAACATTGAGCCGCAAAATAACACAAAACTTAATTTGGCAAGCAAAGTGTGATATAAAATATTTTATTTAAAAAAAGGAACAAAATATATATTTTTGTAATACAGTGTAGCCGCAATAGCATGTCCCCCTACCTAGTAAATTCTATTAATTCTAATCAATTTATTTTCTTACAGTGTCAATCAAAAGTTTCAAATGAATAATTATGAACAAGTCCGTTCCAACATTCGTGCTCGCATTCTTGGGAACGTGCGGGAGGGAAAACGGTTTCGTTCGTGCTCGAAACTGAATCTTACAGAGTTATACAGTTTTTCATTAAACGAATGACAAACTGTATATAACTGTATATAACTCTGAAATAATTTAATTGGACTTCAAAAAACGACGGAAACTTAGAGAATTATGTTTGACAACCTGTTCACAACATCTCCTCAGGAATAGTAAGCTATTGAATGTCACATAGCCAGTCGACTTGAAACGAAGACGTTTTTTGCTACTTTTAATGCAGGTTTTAAAAAATCTAAAATTTAATTCTTGGCATTTTCATTCTTGTCATTTCACATTGCTAAACGTTCTCAAGTTACCATGATATGCTTTATAGGCTATTAACTTTGTGTATCATATTGTGTTGAATCAAAACTGTTATAGGTATGTTATATGTTTTTACTGCCGGGTCTACTGAACATTTCTATGAGTTTAATCTGCTTGAAAATGTGAAAACAGAAGGTATGTTTTAATTGCATCCGCCACTAACTTAAACATTAACTGGTATTAAGAATGAATGACCAAGGAAATGTACAACCTTTTTCCAGTCGGTTGTTTAAATTTGGCAGTGCCATAGAGAAACGTCCCATCTGGTCAGCCTGCGTCCCGAGAGATGCAGACCAGGATATCGCTGGTTATTTTTCACTGTGAGGATGGCCTCATCAGAGAAGTATTGCCTGGCAAGCGTTCGGGAGTAAGGCCCTGCGTTCTGTTTTCGGTCTACCATCCTTTATCAAATAAACAAACACAAAGGCATTTTTGATCGCAAAACGAATCGGATGTAGAATCGGAGTTCAAATTTCAAAAGTGTTGTGTCGGAGTGTGGAACTGAGGGTTGAGTCTATGTCGGCGGTGTGTTATCTGTGGCTGCTGTGTGGGTCCTGTCACGACCAAGCCGCCGACAAATAATCTTATCCCGGCTAAGTGGGCCACCTGGTGTGTGTAAGTGTCCTGTGCTACTGCCCTACGAAATGAAACCAATAGATTTTTTTTCCCCTGTAGCCCTAACCTTGGGCAAAAAGGAATAGAATGGACAGGTCACATTTGTGTTTTTTATAAATATATTTTATTAAAGAAATTGGCTATTATATTGGAAACATTTAAACACGTTACTAATACAAAATTATCATTTTTAGGTTCAAAATTGAATTATTGGTCGTGAAAAACAATCGGTAACTGGACTAACACGTGATATTTGAGAAAAATGGCTAACAGGAAGGTCTTGCGAAATATTGACTTCCAATACGAATAGATCTGTTATTGGAATGATATATTACTGTATTGCCTTGGGCTACAGGAGACGGTCCAATTTCAGGAACAGCATGTCAGTTAAAGAGGAAGTTACAGGATTCTCTGTCTATTTACCCTGGTAAAAAAACCGCTAAAAGAAATCGATAAAAATAAGGTAGAAAATATCGTTGTGTTTGTGTAATAAAGAGACATGCGTTACTGACAGAAAGAGGCATTTCAGAATTTCGAAAGCACCAAGGAATTCATTTGTAAAGAGTGAATATGATTATGCTATCATATATACCTGAAAGATTAATATAAGCAGTCGAGTGTTTGGCAAATAATAATAACATGAACAACAATAACAACAACAACAACAACAACAATAATAATGATATTAATAACAATAATAATAATAGTCATAATCATAAATGCAAATATATAAAACTAATAATTATAATATATAATATATAATATATAATATATAATATATAATATAATATAATATATATAATAATAATAATAATAATAATAATAATAATAATAATAATAATAAGTAGTAGTAGTTTTCCATGTCTCCTGGTTACATTCCAAGTTCCTCCTTTTACATTGGCCATTACTGTGCTTATGTTATAGTATTTATTTATAATTCCAAACTGAGGTTTGTTAAAAATATGTAATCCTTCATAATAATGTACTACCTTTCCTTAGCATAGTCCCCAGTGCAGGTTGGAGAGAATGAAACATCTAAGTTATAATAAAGGTCTCTGAAACAAGTATCAAATGCAAGCCACAGGAAATACTCCACTGGGCTGGCAAAGTGATGCATATTCAGCCCGGGGTGGGGAGGGTTTGGGTATGGTCATTTTCACTTAGGGTTGCCAAGATGAAATGCTGTGATGTGGCAAAACGCATCCACAAGATATATGAAACATACTGGCCAATTTAACAGCACAATGGCGGCATCTTTCATGTCTTTTTGATCACGTAGCTGTTACACATCAGTCGGATCTGTGACACGTTTGATCCTTTTTATGGGTACTCGGGCATAACTCTCCCAAACCAAACCTTAAAGATACGTTTTCGCTCTCTGGCCTCAGTGTACGGGAGTAATGATGACCCGTGGAAAACTATGAGCAGGAGTCTACGAGCTGGAGTCAAGCTGTGGATGACTCTGGCTGAGATGGTGTAAGAACTGAAACACCATCGTACGGAACCTCCTCCTTGCCTTTCCCTTCTTTCTCTCTCCTGCCCTCTTTTTTTAGGGATGACAAGAATAGAAATATAACATGCCGTTTTTTGCCCTGCTTCTCCACTCCATTCGTACTTTCATTTCATGTATATTTTTTGCTGTAATATACAATAAATTACATTGGCCTCAATTAAGAGAAACAGCACAACAATGCATGACACACAGTGGGTGCAATCTGTGTGTGGGTGGGCGCAGTTCCACCAGTCAGATCACAAATAATCAACCACTTACTGCTCCTAGTATTTCACCCAAATGTGCATTCCATGTTTATATCTGTATGAAATCATCTGTCCCCGAGCACAAATCTTTTTTTCCCCTCTCAAAACGTGACCCGTCCTAAGATGTCTGCCACTACTAGACTGAAGAGTGTTTCTCGCCCCTCCATAACCCCAGCGCAGCGAAGAGGCAGTGGATATCACACACCCTGTGCTGTGGCCAGCGGAGTTGTTGAGGGAATCGATTAAGAGTCAGTAATGACGCGTCCTTAGGATGCAGAGGAGTGGGGAGTGGGGCTGGGGGAGTGGAGGGGGGGATTATAACACCCCTATCTTCTGACCTTTGCACTCTGTGTTTTCCACCATGCATTGTGTCTCCTCTCATCTTTTTCTCCAGCTCCTCAGTAATGTTAGACCATCGGCATACAGAAGGTTAAGAAAGTTTGTTTTTTATATCCCCTCGTTGGAGGCTGTTGATAATTATCCGGGTTTGACAGATTTAAATACAGTGACCGGGCCCAAGATTGCAGAGACAAAAACAGCTCAGAGTCTGAGTTAAGCTATTTGGTTTGACGTTTTTCCCTGTGTACTTTACTTGACATGAAGACAGGCAAACATACACACACACGTATACATACACACACACACACACACCCACACCCATGCACATACACACCTATACACATACACACACATACATATACATACACACATGTATACACATACAAACACAAACACACATACAGACACATACATGTATGCACATACACACAAAAATACACACACAAACACACGTATACACACATGCACATACACACATGTATATATACACACATACACACGCCCATGCACATACACACACGTATGCACATACACACAGACACATACACACACAAACACCCATGCACATACACACACGGTTATGATCCAGTCATTTCTTTGCATGCAGTGCTCTAGGGATTAAGTTTTCTTTCCCACATAAATGTATTCTTGCAGGTCATAAATACACGGATTCATTTGATTGATGTCTGTTTTTACTGACATAGTGCTGTGTGACTTTGCTGTCGCTGTGATTTTTTCTGAGGTTCTCTATTTGTCTTGGGGTAAAGTCTGTTGGTGCCGAGGTGGTCTGCTTCTAGCTCCTTTGTTTCTGCTCTTAGACTCTTAGACTCTTAGACAGCAATGAAACCATTCTTTTAAAATTGTGACAATATTATTTATTTATTCACTTTTGCTTTTATCACACCTCTTGGTCATTAGCCATTGTCTATAATATAACAGTAGAACATGGTCATTTCATTTTATGTATTGTAGAATTTTGCTTGAATTAAAACCAGACTACTTCAAAGTTTTAGGTTTAAAATATAAAATTGTGACACTGCTATAAACTGCATTGCTTGATGAACATTGCAGTGTCCTATGTACCTGCATGAGCGCATAACTGCAGGTGCATGTAATACTGCTTGTACTACTACTGAGTCAAATATAGGAGTCATATGTGGTCATAGCAATTAAATAGTTAATTAACTACTTAAATCTGCTACATAATGTAGGCTTTCCATGGCATCACACCTTGCACAAAGACACAAAAGTTTAGCAGAGTAATTAACAATATCTTGGTTCTTGTAAAGAATTCAAATGCTGGCTAACCAATGTTAAGAGGATTTGTATAACAATTCAACTGTTAAATCTGGTGTTTTTTTCCAATTCTGATGGAGGTTGGCTGAATATTTCAGGAGGAAGACGATAAGCGCATAATGGCGAACACGTGGGGCGAGTCGAGCGGTTAGCGGTGTGTTTCGTAACGTCAGTGCGTGCCACGTGTGTGCGCTCCCCAGCTCTGTGACCAGAACTGGCCGCTGAGTGAGGCCGTCTGACAGACAGCAGCTGTCCAACAACACGGCATCCTCAACTGTCCGCCGAACAGCCGACATCGGGCCCCGGATTTTTTCATCTGTTCGGGATTAAAAATACATGACGGACAAGGAAACGGCAAGCCGAGCTACGTTTTAAGGATCTCTACGACCGTGCGTGTTTAAGGGGATCGCATTTACACCTTGTTCCGTTTTTCCCTCTCATAAATAAATTGAAAACTTTAGCGGCGTCATCGCGCTGCATAGCACACTTGGCCGACCATGGAAGTATTCTCTCTCCCTGTGTGTTTTTATGGAGCTGGTGCTCTGGGGCATGAGTAATAATAATAATAATAATAATAATAATAAGTCCTTGCATTTATATAGCACTTTTCTCATACTCAAAGTGCTTTACAGTGATGAGGGGAAAACTTGCCCCAACCACCACTAATCACATCCAACTGGATGATGCAAGCCATTTTACACCAGACCTGTTGGGCCCCTTTGCCTTACAGATTGAGAATATGCTCATGGGACGTTGGTCCTGCTTGGTAGCGTACCCAAACAGGTACAAGCTAACCCAGACATGTACTGTACTTACAACAGAAACCTCCTCGATTCCTCAAAAGCAGCTTCAAAGGCACATTCATGGCCCAGAAACAGAGTGACTGTTTGTCACTCTGTTTGTGTGAATACTCCAGGTCAGATCAGGCTTTCTGGGACTTGGGAAATGTCAGCAAATGATGCGGGCAGACACTGTCTTCCTGTGTGTTCACACGTTATGGCGAAGCATCCATATCTCTTCTCAAATGCGCACAGGTCTTAAATGGGTTCCCTAGCAGAGTGGGTAATTAATTGCAGGGGGATGGATGCTGTTGAGTCCCTGTTGCTTATCTATGAGCTGTCTCCACAGCTTGCCTCTCTCCGCCTTCTCCCCGAGATGCCTCCAAGCTGTCTTCTCTGGCCCGCTCTCCACGGTCCAGGTTGAAACAGGATGTGGCATGGCACACGAGGCCTGGGCGAGTGGCTGGGCAACCCACGTCCCACGCCGTTCCAGGCCCCGTCCAATCCCGCTCTGTCGGACCCTCTTTGACCGAACGCTACTTCCCAAATACCTGTCCGGGGGGTGAAAATGGAGGACATGCGGTTGGTCTCTGGGCTAACGCTAACGTCAGCGGTCTGGGGTGCCGTGTCCTTGGCTCGCGGTGTAGGACCATGTCTTGGGTGCAGGCAGTCGGTGGACAGCCGCCATTTGGACATGCCGCTGACTGACTCATGTCACAGTTACACACCAGCATTCTGGCTGCGGATTCGCGAGGAAAGCCAGCTCTGAGCATTGATTGGGTGCAAACTGTTCTCACTTCTATTTTGATCTGTATTTCTCTCATTTGGATGTACATTTTCTTTTGCATTTTTGACAAAAACATTTGTCTTTGTTTTTTTTTACTGTAAAATCGTAATCTACAGTGTTTGTGGCTGGATTCAAGAACTGTCATCCAAAAAATGTGAACCTCTATGAAAAGCATTGTTTTTAATCTCTTTTACGAACTATAAAAAAATCTTGCCTCATAAAAAATATCATGATAAACAATGCGTGTTGGTGCCACACTTTGGTTTTTGGTTTGATGAATTCCCTTTCAAGGTATTATAAAGTAATTATGTGATGTATAAAATTATGAAAACCAAAAAGGATAAAATCTCATTTTTGGTTGAATAGAATGACTGGAGGGGTTTGTTGGAGTTGTTTCTCATTGTGATTCATCTAGGTAGTCCCTTACATTTTCATCACCTTCACAGCCCTTCTAAAGTGCCTTTTAGTCCCAAACATTAGTTACAATTATGGTATTTAAATAATCTATGACCCTGTTGTGTCTGTATGATACGTACTATATGTGTGTATATATCTTAGTTATATTGAGTATTAGAAATCAAAAGTTCCTCAAGATGCTCATCCTTTCATAATAGTAATATGTGGGTTATTTCTGGAAATTGTCATGCAAACAGCTGTAAGCCTAATTCAATAGACTTCTTTATCTGATTTGTTTGTAGCACAAAAACAGGAGTAACCAATTAGATATTGGTGTCAAGGGATGCAGGTTATACCCACGGAGACAATCAGTCCTTTAATTAAACCACCCATATGCAAGATTACACCGTCCTGACAAAGGTTGCAGTGCTCTGCTGAAAAATCTTCATGCCATGTATACTACCACACAGCCCGTTGTCTATCGTAAGAGTCGCTCTGCACAGTAATGCCTCGTTACTGCTAATCTCCGCCGCTCAAAGAATGCACCTCACAGCAAGATTATATTCCATATAAGTACGTTTTTTCATGGTTACTGTTGTTTAAGAGCATTTGGCCATAATAAATCATTTCTAACACTGAACACAATTTGCAATGAAGGGAATTAAAATGTTTAATATTTTGTGCAAACAAATATACACTCAGTGAACACTTTATTTGGTTGACCTGAACAGCAGCTTGTTAATGCGAATATTGTATCTGTCAATCATGTGGCAGCAACTAAATGCATAAAAGCAGGTAGACATGGTCAAGAGGTTCAGCTGTTTTTCAGACTAAATGACAGAATGGGGAAGAACTGTGATCTAAGTGACTTTGACTGTGGAGTATCTCGGGAACTGCTGATCTCCTGGGATTTTCACACACACTAGTCCCTAGTGTTTGCAGAGAATGGTGCAAAAAACCAAAAACATCCAGTGAGCAGCAGTTGTGCGGGCAGAAGCATGTTTTTAAAACCAAACATTACGACAGTGGTATGCAGAAGAGCATCTCTGAACGCAGAGCGCATCATAACTCTAAGTGGATAGGCCACAGCAGCAGAAGACTTAATAATTCAAAAAAATAAGTCTGATAAATACTGATAAATGTAAGTCTCATAGATAAGTAAATTAACAAAATTATATATTATCTAAATATAGAATATTATACAATCTTTTAGTGTCTCAATGTTTCTCATATTTTACCATTGATAAAGCTCGATAAACATTTATGCTATAAACTACCCATCTAGGTCACTTTTATTGATGACTAAAATAATTACATATTCGTTTTTTTAATATCACCGACTCATGTTTTCTCATGTTCAAAAGGTAATGTTCCCTCTGAATTCCTTGCATATATATTAAAATTAAATCATCAACAAGGTGAGCTGTATTGGTCACTGTGGCTCCTGAAAAAAATGCAATCCAACAATTACTCCTCTTTCAAAGTCATTGAGGGCTCCGCTTGAAGCCATGCTGGCCATAGAGGTAATTATAGGCAATTGGGCCAGTCCAGCATTGACCCTATGCATGCTGGGATGCTATTTGCTTAATTAATGGCTGAGCCACACCTGTGTAGTAGTCCCCGCTCTGCGTACACTTGCTATCCCTCATTTATGCAGGTGTTTCATTTTTTTGTTCATTATCTTCATAACCGCTATTTTCCATGTTTTTCCATTTGTACAGGAACCGTCTGTGATCTGTTGCTGTGCAAGGTTTGGAGACCGAAGGTCTGTACAACCTCACTAATGGGGCCACTGTCTTTTTTTTAAAGTTGGATTTTTACACCAAGGACAGTGTGTTTTTCCTTCGTAAAATGAAGGTAGAGCTGAGCAACAAAATGGGATCAGATTTTTTGTTTTGTTATGATAGGAAAAAATGAAAGAAAAAACACTTATAGGAGAAATTCATTTGGATGGTGAAGCTTGAAGCTTGAATGTGCACAGTCCCTCTCTGGCCATAAACAGGGAGAATGCAGTTGAGGTTGAGGAGGAGATATATGACTGTGTTCACATAAGTGCTGGATGGAGTCACGTTCAGGCCAGCCCCGGCCTGCAAGTAGGTCATCAGGCGGCTGCTCCTGTCAGGAAGAGAGTGGCTCTCCTCAGAAAGAACTTCTGCAGTAATTAGTCTCAGTGTGATCTTCAGCCTGGCTGTCGGAATGGAGGTTGGACACATCTGACAGGGAAGCTACAGAGGAGAATCTGTGCCACAACACTCAAGTCAGGCATCGTTAATTTGAGACAGAGTGAGGGAGGCAGAGATAGTTTGAGTGTGTGTGTGTGTGTTTGTGTGTGTGTGGCAGACAAACAGTGGGAGGGGGCAGGGGTAGAGGGAACAGTAAGTTTATTGGATATAAAGCAAGGAAAGAGTGCAAGGAAAATAACTTTTATGCAAGAGATCAATGGAAAATCTGCGAAAGGACCCCTATGATCTCACACTGTGAGATGTGCTGGCCAACCCAGATGTTCAGAACCATTGAAGTTCAGAACCAAATGAACCATTAGGTAGTATTAATAGTATCAAGACAGGCAATATTTATTATGAGAAAATATTACCTTTAAAACAATTATAATAGTAATTTAGGAATGCATGCCGCCTCCAATGCAATGACATACAATGTAATATAGAATAAACCACTTTTTATCTCTTTCTGCTTGATTAAGAAAGCAATCACAACACGTAAAAGAACACATAAAAGAACAGAACGTCTGCCTTTCATCTATTTGTTCAGACTTAATAGAACATTTCTGTTTCATAATTACAAGGATTCAATGTGAAATACACAGATATAATGCATGCACCTTAAACCGAAACAAGTAAAAAGGACTCTGGGTCTAAGCTGGGAAGGGTACCAATGAAAAGAATGTCAGGAGTCCGCACAGTTATCAGCTGAAAGGTCCACTCCTCACTCACCTGCCACTGGAGGTGCTATTCACAGAGGTACACCTTCAGAAAGTGACAAGTTGACCAGAGTAATAGGTATTACAGAGTAATAGTCACCCTGAAGCCCGCTGTTACAGGGACCTGGCCTTAGGCCATTAATCACACAGCTCACGGAGTGCGAAACGCAGAAAGTTATTGTAGTTACCCACCGCCATTAGCAAATCAATTGGTTTCACAAATCAGCCAATGTCAAGCTGTCTACAGCGCATTGCTGAACACTTTCTACATCTGAGAGAAACACTGAAATTACATTCTTCTCAAATGTCAAGTGTCCCAGCTTTCCTGTGTCAACAGTGTAGGGAATTTCTTCAGTATTATTGTCAGACTTCATAAATAATAGCTTCATTTTATGGCTAGTGCATTCAGCTGGTGGCACATTTGAAGTATTTACTTTTTTTTTTCCACGAGCGACATATTAATCCTCCTGCTTGCAATTGAGATACTGTAAACATTCATCACGAAAGTTGACTAAAGCCATGCCATGCATCTGGGGCATAGCTTATAGTTTAATTTAATAACTATCCCATGTAGCCTACATATTTACTGTTCATTATCATTCGCTCACATCCTCACGAACCTGTAAGCAGAAGGACATACTGTGGGCTAACGGCCATATGAACTCGCTGATATGAGTCTCAGCTTAGGACAGGGCATTACATTAAGAGGATAGCACGGGAAGGTGAATCAAAAACACAGGCTCCCTCTTTCCAAAATCAAAGGCAAGCAATATTAGCGTGAGCACGCTCTCTGAAATCCAGGATCAACAATTCAATTGTCAGTCCTTCGATCTCCCTTTCACAGAGCTTAGCCCCGACACCAGCTGCTTTCCTATGCTGCGGCCTGCCTCCACTGTAATATAATTAGAAATCCTATTATCTTTCAGTGTTTGGGGGAAAATTAAAATGTCTTTTTGAAAAGCCGTACGCACGAACTGATGCTAATATGCCATACGATCCTCAAACAAAGGGCTGAAAGTTACATCACTGCTAATGGACCTCGGATGACAGCGTTGCGGAACTTCAGACATGAAGAACGAATCACTCCACATTCTCTTTGAAGGCCTTCACGTTCCAATGGGCTTTTGTAAATGTTATAAAACAATACATTGCAACTACTGTGATTAAATAATCTCGGAAATAATCTTTTATTATACCACACCGACAGGGCAAGGACTGAAAACAGACTGGGCCTACACGAGAAACGTTTCTGTGTTGCAAAAATGTCTGTCCCTATATTTTTTTAATCAAACATGCTATCCCTGCCTCGAGACAGAGTGCCCTCATCCAGTTAGTTAAATAACATCTCAATACATTAACTTTTTTTTGACAGAAAAAATAAAAGTGTGAGCCTGGACTTAAAAACGTTGTCGAATCCAGGGAAAGACTGGAACTGGATATTGATACTTAATACTGAATATTGTTTTGTGCCTTATCAGCCATCGGTAAGCACTTATCTGTACCACTGTTGTCGCTGACAAACATACGTGAATGCAGGGATTTACATTTCTTAAATTTGATAACATTAAATGGTTATAATGTGCTAATGTATTTAACAATGTTGCAGTGCGAATAACATTGTAGCTATTGGATATATGCAAGTATAGGCCTAATTAGTCATATTTATATTTCCCTGAATCTCAACTCTGTTGGCATTGTTACTGTAGGATATCAGTCTCCTATGTAGGGAACACAGACAGTCTGTTAGGTAAGATAGGCCTTGAGCTGGCCACTTGTATACAGAACGGACAAGTCGGATCTCTACCTGGTAGCAAAGTGTGCAACAAAATTGAACAGCCATTGATGCCCTCTTCAATTGTTTTAGTCTCTTAGTTTTGTATCAATGTTTTATTTTGGTATTTATTTTTATAAGCGAACCATTGCCAGTGCTGCCACCCTGTAAGGGAACCTGTTCCCCACCTACAGGAGTCTCTGAGCAAGCTGCAACCTATATGAATTCAGATACAAATGCAAGAACTCAATAGGAAATGATCAGTATTCCTCAATTCATTTCAGAACTCCAAACCCGATCCATGCAACTGTATAATTTTTTTTACATGAGATGTGTATGGTCACAGTTGCTTTTTTACTATTAGAGAGCATCAAGAAGTCTCTTGCTCCATTCTCACTCGTTTGCACAAATTAAACACAATCACAAGCTGCTTTCAAGACAAGCGTTTACCGAGAAAAGACACATAGAAGCTGTCAAGAGTTGTTCACTTCTCCCCCCACTCAGAACAACTCAAAGAAAAGTTACTGAGAAGTAATTCTGGATATCATAGACGGTGTGCCGGGTGATAGCCCCTATCCCATCTCGCTCTGTAAAGCGCGTAAAAATTGAATCTCGTACTTTAGGTGTCCTCCTGTTTACCATCCATGCTCTTCGGCCTCCCCACTCGAGCCCTGACAACAAACGGCTCGGCCGGCGAGCCCCCCCTCCGCGGTCCCTCTCCGCCTCTTAATTGCTGATAATAGCGTCGGCACAACTGCTACTTTCAGATAAGGGCAGGATTCACCGTGCCACATTGGCGGGGCAACAGCCTGGCCTCTTTGCAGCAGTGAAGAAACGTATCTCTGACAATCATCAACCTTTTCTTTTTTAACGGGCGCCTCGTTCATTCCAGGAGCCCGGGTCCGTGCTCGAAGTGCATCCCCGCTGAAAATGGCCGCCGTCCAGTGTGAAAGGCACTTAATTATGCGTGTGCGTCCTTTTATGTATATTCATTTATATTCCACACCTGAAGGAAACCGTAAATTATCAAATTACATATAAAGGGGGAATGTTTCTGAGAAGAAATCTGAGATCACCATCTTTGGAATTGGTTATCATTTCAAAAGCAGTCGCAGAGCCAAAGGTGAAACCTGAACCTTTTTTTATCATTTGAAAAGCAGTAACTTCTAGAAAGGTGGTGCTTTGAAAAGGGGAAAGCAGAGTTTCAGTAATGTAGTAACGGTTCACCAATGTTATATTTGATGCAGGCCCTGGATCTGAAAAGCACGTGGAAACACGTATACCTGCAACCTTCAAAGATTTTTCAAGTCATTTCATTTTTATCTTTCAATGATGCTGGGACAGTAAGGCTTGACAATTTCTTCAACTGCAATCCTCTATTCTTATGTATTAATGGCAAGGTTATGTCCTGGATGCAATTAGTAGTAGTAGTAGTAGTAGTAGCAGTACTAGAGTAGTAGTAGTATTAGTAGTAGTAGTAGTAGTAATAGAAATAGTTGCAGGGTAGTGGTACTAGTAGTATTAGTAGTAATAATAATAGCAGTAATAGAGTAGTAATTTTGAGTCTGTTCACCTGTCTGCTCTTGTCTTGGAAACAGCTGTCGAAGGAAAGTGCACGGCATGGTGATAAATATGGAACTAATCTTATGAAAATGGATGGAAGTTCACAAACGAGCTGCATTGACAAGAGTGATGACACCATGGCGATGACCCTACTACAGCAGTGCTATATCTAAGCTGGATTTGATGTCCATATTTATGAAATTATTTATTTATTATGAAAAAGAAAACAAACCTTAGGCATCTGCTAAAGGCTCAGAGGACCTCCATCTGTTTTTCGAGGGTCGCTGAAAGTGGGGGATAAAAAAAGAAAAAAGCCTAACCATTTGATCTCGTCGCTTTAACAGAACCTCTCTGTAGACCTTGGAAAAAAGACAGTAAAATTCACAACAAACTGGTGGATAATTTGCTTTTCAGTTTACAGAATTTTTTTTTTGTTTAAATTGCCATTTAGTTCCGACAACATAATATTTGCACGTGTGTGCTGGTAATCACGTACACCTGCGTGCTAATTGAAAGAGCATTAGCATCATCCCTTTGAAAAGGCTATCAGTCAGTGCTACATTGTGATTTACTGTAGGGACAAGGGTCTTGCTAAAATGTCTAAAATGCTTGAGCTGAATTATATTTAGGGTTTTTGTCCCTGTATCTGCTTCGACAACATATTTGTACATGTGCAAAGTCTGAAGTGCAAAGGTGTTTTATTCACTGTGAGGATAAAAGAAAGCTCATATTAGATGTATATTTACTTACGTCCATATCTGTATGCATGGCCTGTTTAATTATTCCAGGAATTGATTTGGGAAGTGTATGTAATAGAGTTTGGATTAATATGTCCTGTGGGGTAAACATTAAAGGTGCTTATGTACTGGTATCTATGTCTCTCTTGTTCCAGGGACTGCCTTTGAGGGTTAAAAAAAACAAAAACAATGCAACCCAACTGTGGGTTCTGTACTGGAAAGCCAAGGTAGCTAGTTTACATACCAAATGAGGCTGCAATGCCAAATCAGATGCAGGCATTTCCCTTTAAGCAAATAAACAAAAAACAGCAGAAAAATAAAAGCGACACTCAAGGGGACACACATAATGCCCTGAAGATTAATATGAAACGGTTTCTGATAAGCTGATCAAATGTAAAATCTCAAGAGAATCTTTGCTCACTGCTCTGTGACCACAGTTATGCACATGAATGTACACTCAGTGAGCACTTTATTAGGTATTTATTTGATTTATTTTACTACTGATTTATTTTGCTACTGCTGTAGCCTATCCACTTAGGTTTGATGTGTTGTGTGTTCAAAGATGCTCTTCTATATACCACTGTTGCAAGGTTTGGTTATTTGAGTTACTGTCACCTTCCTGTCAGCTTTGACTAGTCTGGCCCTTCTCTACTATCTCTTTAATAAGGCGTTTTTGCCTGCAGAACTGTTTCTCACTGGATGTTTTTGGTTTTTCGCACCATTCTCTGCAAATGCTATAGACTGTTATGCGTAAAAATTCCAGGAGATCAGCAGATTCTGAGATACTGAAATCACCCTGTCTGCCACCAACAATCATTCCACGGTCAAAGTCACTTAGATCACATTTCTTCCACATTCTGACATTTGGCATTTAGTTGCTGTCCTGCCACATGATTGGCTGATTAAATATTTGCATTAACAAGCTGGAGTAGAGGTCTACCGAATAAAGTAGTGCTCAGTGAGTATATGTTTTGCCTTCATCCATTTGTTTTCTTGTTGTCTCTTTGGGTCAGATAAGCAAGAAAACGTTCTGAAATTTTGAGGAGATCCTTGCAAATAAATCATAGAGAACAGCATGCCCTGTAAAATCATCGCTGGGTGCTGTTTCTTCTCCTCTGAGAAGGCCGTTCACCTCCTGAAAGGAGAGCAGTGATTTCTCCAGCTCCTCTTCTCAGCGGAGGAAGAGAACACCGGGCGTGAGATGGGCCCCTTGGCAGAGGGAACTCAATGTCATAATTTATGACTTAAAAACCATTAATTTTTCAATGCACAATGTGGGGTGGCACTTCATGTTTACGGCAATCATTTCCTTTGTGAATGATTTATAGAATACTTATAAATCTTTCACGTAACAAACAGAAACATTATTGCTATATTTCAAGCCTGTTTTTAAAAAAATATATATGTTTTCGCTTCTACACTCAAGCATTTAAAATGTTTTTTGAACTGAAAGCAGCTCCTAGACTGGTGTGTGGCTGGATCTCAGTTTGAAAACAGGATTGTTCGTGTTCATGCTTAAATGTAACAGACTGGAGACATGATGAAAAATCTTAAAGCCATTTCGCCTTCCTGTGAAAAGACGTAATATGGAAGTCTAGAACTAATACCATATTATGGGCAATTGTGGTCAGTTGTGAGTTGGCATCTCAGGGAAAGGAGTCAATTTCACTACCTTACGTGATACATGTCATTGTCAAGTCTACTTCAAAGCATAGAAAAAGGAGGTGAGAACCTGTAGAGACCATTCGCCATGGCAGAGAACATGGGAAGGGAATATACAACCACAGGCCAACCCTATTCCCTCAGCGAGACGCAGTCTGCAGCAGCAGATTTCAGCAGATGCCTTGAGCTGGCATATTCTTCACTTCAGGCAGTGACGAGACTGTACATGAAGTAACTGTGCTATTCGGGCCCAGATACCATTCCCAGTTCTTTCTGGGTTGCTGCTCACCACGCCTGTTTGACAGGATATTATGTTTAAAATAGTATTGGAATAATCAGATTGGAGTCTCAAATAAAAATATCCATCTAATGTGCATTTTGTTAGGCTGCCGTTGTGTCGGGAGCAGCGGCAGTCCTTAATCCTCCAAACGAACACGGGTCACGGTAGCATTCAAACTGTTTTCATGACTACCTTTAAAAACCCAAAGCCTTTTAAGTGGGACTATTCTAATCATTTAGTACCTTTTTTAGCTATGGAGGAAATGAATGAACGCGGGAGTTGCAATAATTCGCCTGAGCTCCTGCACGGGCGACGACCTGCTTTAGCGTCTCGTTTGAGGGCATGAATCTAATTGATTTCTAAGACATTCCCCCCACTGCTTTTAAGGTTCTCTTTTTGTGCAAATGAAATGTAATTTTGGATGAATAATGCATCTTCCCTAAAGGCTTCCAAATATTTAAAACCACGTAAAGCAAACAAAAAAAGGCAAAAAAACAAAACGTTTTCATGACTCCGGAAATTGGCACGGTATTCAATAGGGAACGCAGACACCCAGAACAATAGGACAGAGGCAGTCTGTGTGCTCGAGTTTAAATGTGTGTTTGGATCTGCATTTCTGAATCTGCAGCAGTCTCTACAAAAAGCACTTTCTGATACAAGGCTTCTCTTTTGCATTCGCCAAATCCAGCGATGGAAGATTTAGTGTGTGTGGACGATGACAGCACAATCCACACACACTTTGGCATACAGCGTGCAGTATACGCGAAGCATTTCATTTTTAAAACTTAATTCTTGTGCTGAAAAGTCTTCCAAATTGAGCTAATAACATTACGAAAATAATTGGAATCATAATGACAGAGTCACACTGTAAGCCGCCCACATAACTATTTCGGGGGTATTTACAAAGCAAGTTACACAACTGCATTTGTCTGCCTGTTGCTGCGGGTGAGAAAGATAAAGCTGAGTTATTGCCATCCACCCACATGTATTAATGTGAGCTGAATCCGCTTTGAAGTTTCCACCGTGTTCTCTGCAGTGCGCAGGGCTACACGGGGCACACTTACACTCGTTTAGTATGCCAATAGTGGTTAGGGCCTTGGGCTCGTGACCTGTGCCTCTGTGTTTCTGTATTCAAATTCCAAGTGAGTTGCTGCTTCGTATTGCTCCAGTAAAGGTAGAAAAATGCAAAGTGTATGCAAAGCAGTTCCTGAATCATTGGGACAGATAGAATAACAGATTTGTCCATGCGCATTAATAGCAGCCTGTTAGAGGCATCCTCTCAGGCAGGTGTGACTGTGACTAGCAGCAGACTGTGACTGTGCGGCAGTCCTCCAGCGGAGCTGATGTTGCAGCGTGCGGGGCGTTGTTCAGTTCAGCGCCATTTTAAACTCTGTCTCTAGAGTCTCCTGAGGTATGAGCTGGCTAGTGTTTATTTCACTCACTGTACCACCTCACTCAAACTAAATTTGTTTACTTAATAAGATAATGTATGTTTGTATGAAATACATGGAATATGTGCTAGTCATATTTGAATGAGCAGTTAGTATTTGTTTTCACACTTTAATACTGAGCTGTAGCATCACCCGCGGATAGGATAGTTGGTCAGCTGCTTTGACAGCATCTTGTTGTTCATCAGCCACAACTAGTTGATACGGTGACTGCAAGGTTTTCTATTGAGCAACAAAGTGTCTTCCACTGCCTCATGTCTGTGTGAGCGCCACAAGCGTTGTGACATGAGAATGATGGGCCGTTTCAGTTTGGGGAGATAAAAGGGGGAATAAAATGGTGCCTGTAAAATAGTGACGTTTTTTATTGCTTACTTACTGCATGTGAATTTGCTTAAATATTAGTATTATTAACATATAAAGCCTTGAAATATTTCAAACCAGTAGCGCTGTTGATGATCGAAATGGATCATAAAATGGACAATGGGCTTGTAACATAACAAATAATAAATAGTTATTTTTCTGACACTTTCACCAAAAGTGACTTACAGTTGATTAGACTAAGCAGCGGACAATGCCCCCTGGAGTAATGTGGGGTTAAGGGCTTTGCTTAAGTTGTGGGGATCTTATTGTGGCTACACTACTATGATTAGCCTTATGTATGCCATAACTTATAATAGCAATTATGTATAGCTATTGTAGTATTCGGGGTATTCTAGCTGCTAACCGTAGTATGCTAGTTGGTCATGCTAGGACTTGGAACCATACTTTCCTCTAGGGTCCTCATCGCACTTGTCCCTGGGTTTGATTAGCACTTTGTTGTACGTCGTTCTGGATAAGATCGTCAGCTAAATGCCTGTAATGTAATGTACACCAACCTTCCAGCTCCCAGTCATGTACATTAGACACTAGGCTACCGTTGCCCTCCAAGTATAAATATACTCCTTGTGTTGCCCTGGCCCTGTGAGGACAGGGCAGTGCTTGCGGTACGGCCTTGGGTGTGTCCCAGAAAAGGCCCCTATGGGCCCCAGCAGAGAGTGTATCACTCAGGGGCTCCGTGCCTGACAGGACATCCCAGTTTACCACCGAGGGAGGTGCCACTCATCACCACAGCGACCAGCTTCCTATCTTACCGCCCGTTTGACTCCTGCTTCCTCAGCTGCAGTGCTGGGTCACGTGAATAGATTGTGGTTATGTAAGACAGTGGTACGGTCCGATACAGACTGCTGGAAAACAAACTGCAGGGCCATCTCAAGGTTAGGGAGAGGGGAGTCAGCGTCCCAGAATCACGGTCGACCTCTCTGATTTTTTATAAGGATGAACCTTCTCACTTACTTCCACTTCTACATACAAAATCCATATACAACGCATGTGCAGACTTGCATAAATGCATATATACGTATTATCATATGCGTTGCTTATCAAAAATATACCGTACATACATTCACTGAGCACTTTATTAGGAATAGCTGTACAGCTGCTTATCCATGCGATTATCTAATCAACCAATTGTGTGGCAGCAGTGCAATGAATAAAATCATGCCGATATGGGTCAGGAGCTTCAGTTAATGTTCACATCAACCAACAAATTTGATCTCAGTGATTTCAACCATGGAATGATTGTTGGTGCCAGACAGGGTATTTTGAGTATTTCAGAAACCGAGGAGAATGACCAGACTGGTCAAAGCTGACAGGAAGGTGACAATAACTAAAATAACCACACATTACAACAGTGGTCTGCAGAAGAGCATCTCTGAACACACAACGCATCAAACCTCTTAAGTGGATAGGCTACTGCAGCAGAAGATTTAATCAGTCAAAATAAGTCTAATAAGTACTAAATAAAGTGCTCATTGGGTGTATCTCAAGGATATAATAGGTATAGAATGAGGTTATGAGCACAGCAATAATTGAAACTCTGTCACACACTTTTTCTACTGTCAGATATCCGCATAATGCGCAAGGATTTCTGCCTCATAATGCATGAACGCGTATGACTTTTTCATAAGGGAAGGATGGCGTACGCGCGCTCTGAGACTCCCGCACAGACCGCCAGGCTCCTCGGCGGGGTTGCGAGCCCTTTGATTTGCTGATGACGGCAGGCCCAGGGGGCTGGATGTGTCTTCTGATTCGCGGGTTGTCAGCCGGCGCTATTGTGATTTCCATCTGTCATCGACGGCAGACACAGGGGGTATTCCGCCTCTAACCTTATGGAGGTCTGTCTCCGGTGAGGGCCGTCTCCTTCCTGTACAACCAGTGACGTAAACTTCTGTCAGACTTACACGCGCCGCGCCAGACAGTCGCACTGACTGAGCAAGAATCCAGGCTAACGTGTTTTTCTGAAAGCGGAAGACGAGACGAACTGCTGGAACCTATAAGTCAGAAAAGATCAGGGACTGTTGAGGATCGCCAAATATACATCCACGAATGAGGACGTATATTCACGGAAGGGCTTCTTAGAAATATTTCTGAATGAAAGTTTACGAAATATTAACGAATATTGACCAATAATATCTGGGAAAAAAAACAATGAATAAACAGTAATAGACAGCAGTGCAACCTTTCATGCCAACACAAATTGCTATCATAAACATGACACTTGAAGGCTTTATATTTCACACAAACTTCCATTTCATTCCTTGCGTTTGTACGACACCCCGAGACATGAGCGTAGCGTCCCTAGCCGTTACACTTCCCTCTGTAAAAACCTACAATACATGAAAGAAGCCATTTTATTCCACAACTTTGTGAATGAGTCCTCACTATTCGATGTGAATTCATTGGAAATCGTTTCAAAGTCGGCACACGGGCACACAGTCGTCTGAGGGAGCGTACAGTAGCGGTTCGCGGGCCCATCAGTGGTCCATGTGAAATCGGAACCGCGAGGCGTGCAGCGAGCGGGGGAAAATATGAATTTTAATGACGTTTTATTAATGCATGCCTTTGTGTCTGGCGCTATACGGCTCTCCGTCCCCCGCTCTCCCTCGCGTTAAATGGCTGCAGTGCAGTGAGTTCACACGGTTCATTTCTTGTTGTCCAAACAGCTGTTTCTCGATAGTCTTCCCCGCAGGTATCTGTTTAGGGCTTAGCAAGGCTTCACATGCGCGTACATCACAAGGAGTGGATGTGTAATTACATTAAACATGCTTCATCTCCTAATCTGCGCTTCTCTTCCAGTCACGCTGCTGCACCGCTGCTCCGGCTGGATAAGCCAGCCCGCCGCTCCCCCCCGTCAGCCGGCCCCAATCGGATCACGCCTCGCGCACCCAAATCCACGTGGGGGCCGCTGCCATGACGATCGCCTCGGAGGCTGCTGCATCCCCCGACACCTACGGGATCCCCCCCCCCGCCCCCCGCCCCACCGCCACACGGGAGAGAGGGAGAGAGTCTGAGTGACAGGGAGACCATCCTGTGTGGGTGTCGTGCACAACTCAGGACCTGCCGCGTACAGCTTCCTCAGGCTGATGGGGTGAAGGGTCCTCCACCGCAGCTGAACAGCCACGGCTACGGCACCTTACTAAAGAAACTAGTGTATGACGGGGAACAAAATGTCTCTATATTTTGTATGTTGCTACCCAATGAGGGCTCCTCTCACAGTAGCAAAGCCAGAAATGTGATAATACTACATGTCCAAGACATTTAATCTGCTTCATATACTAGGTCCTATCTTGATAGGGTCGAAGGTCATTGGATAAATAATTTGCGTTGGAATGAAGGTGGATGAGGTGGCATCATCTAAAGATGCAGGTTGAGGTGTTAAGCTCCTCCTCCACCTGTCCCCTCAAAACATATCTGAGACCCAGCATCTCAGAAAGGCAAAATGTGTTAACCCTGATTATTGCACTAATGACTTTTTGATATTCTGTGATAATAAACTCCATGCATTCTGGGAGTGATTCTCCCCACGTTCTTTGACTGACATGAGTTAGGGAAAGGATCATTAATCAGTGTTGTAGTGGTAAATATTTGTTGGAAACAACCCTTGGTTGTGTTTACTGTTTCCTATAATGCGGTTGTGGGAAGTGCTTAACTTTCCTAGGCGATGTCTCGCCGGTTATGTTGTGTTAAAGGTGCTCGCTTTTTCATGACTGGAACACCGAAAACATTTATCATTACAATTTTAAACATGGTGATTACATGGTAATTATTCATCCCGTGAGAGGAGAGGGAAGGTTTTTGCAGCGTGCCCCTGGTTTTTCACGGCTGCTTAAATGTGGAATCGCATGAGAATCAATACGTACGCACTATCCGCACGGATCTTGTAATTATCATTACGGAATAATGACATTATACGTAATTTCTGCGACGTGTCGTTTTACACCCATCAGCCACTTCCCCTAACACGCGACACCGAAAGCCGCAACACAACAAGTGAAATATACGCGCGCCGCAGATATGAAATGTATTAAACAAATAAGTA